>NC_037334.1:93253279-93323279 GCF_002263795.3 Bos taurus | reverse complement strand
TTTTCTTCTGAGTGGAAATACTTTAAAATGAAAGGTGATCCATAAGAATAGCACTGTACCTAGAATAGTGCTTGGTAAATAGTAGCTGCTTATTAAATAACTGTATGAAATCAATGTTTAATGAATGACTGACCCGGTGAATAGTTGGAATCTTTCATTATGTTCTCATGCTTGCAAGCAGACTCTGGAACCACAGGCAGAGCACTGATATGTTCTTGAAAAAAGAAAAAATTGGATATGATCTTTTAATTGCGAGGATAAAAGAGAAAGGTGACATATTTTAAGATAAAATGATTTATGTAGCATAGTTCTTAAGCAAGTTTTAAGAGTAACATAAAAACTTAATGTATATTATTTGTATTGTATATGATTGAATCAGAGTGATATTTTGAAAGACCATGTGCCTACCATCTATAGCTACAATATTTGCAGTTTTATAATGGTAATAAGAAGTTAGGAGAACATTTAGAACTTTAAACCAAAAAGACATAGCTAGCATGTGGAATGGTATGTTTCATAAGGTAAATTTGTCCATCCAAGTCTTCTTGGTGACCTGTAATAAAGGCTGTGTGTCCATAGGATACTCTGTATCCACTTAGGAATTTTGATCTGTCACTGACCAGGCAACAGTTGTAACTTGTTACATAGTTTAATATATACAGTGTGGGTATATGTTTGTGTCTTTGTATGAGAATGAGAAGCAAAAAATAAAATATTTCATAATGCTATAGTATTAAGTGATATTCTGTCCTTTATAATGAATGTGTTTTTTATGATTCTGTTGTACATATATGGAATGCTTTGATAAATAAGATATGGATTGTTAGAAGAGATATTTGTGATATTTAAGCAGCATAATGTTCTAAAGCCTAGGAAAAGTTAGAAACAGAGTAGGTGATAATGTAAGTGCAAAGTGAATGTTTTAAAATAAATAACACTCAGATGACCTGATGTCAGAACCAGAGACAAGGGTGTGTGTTTGTCAATATATCCTTCATGTTTTACAGACTCCTAAGGGAACAAGGGAAGATACAATTTCACCTTTTCTGTGCCAAAACATTTTAATTATATCTTCTTCCAACTACAGCGGTTCAGTAACCAAGGAGCTGACATTGATGCATGTGTTGATAAAGCTGCAAACATTCAAAATGAGATTAACAAAGATTTTGAGCAAAGGGTGACAGCTAATTTTGCACAGTATTCTGCATCTAATTCAGGCCAGCGTAATAATAGAATATTTTATACCCGTTTTGTTATTCAAAAGGACTTTTATGATGCATTTGTTGTTTGTGGATATCTATGGCTTAAAACTATTTTCATCTATGTTGCAACACTGAAACAATATTAAAGGGAAAAAAAAACCTTATAATAAGTTGTTTTTTATGATTGCACTTTGTCCTTGGAACTCTGCCTTTATCTTAGTTTATCCGGGCACACTAGCTAGGGAAGGTATAGAGATGGCAAACATATATTTTTCTAATATTTATTAGTATGCACTAATACAATGGCCAAGAAAAGTTATATTCAACTTATTTAATTAATAAAACTGTAGTTTCTTTATGTTCTTGAGCTCCTTTGAGCACATTTCAGTGTATTTCTTTTCTCTTCTATTCTCCAGTTGAAGGCAGCTGACAGTTTTCTTTCACTTTTCTTTTTGTTTGTGAAATTTTCTTTCTTTTTTTTTTTTATCCACTCACTTCTCCATCTGCTTTCACTTTTGTTTGCTTGGGCCGTCTCTCATCCCAACTTGATAATGAGGAATGCAGTGTGACCCTGACCTCTATCAGCCCATGCATGACCTTCTGACTCTACCATATAACCTTTGACCTTCTCTTTGACAGCTTGATTAATTACCCTGTGTTATGATTTATGAGTAAGTGCTATGTAAAAATAATAGACAACAGGTGGTCCTCTGAAAACTTTTTGTGGTATGTTTTCTTTTACTGACTAACTTGATGAGCTATTTGAAGTTGGAAACTTATTGGGATAATCTATGTTGGTTCACATTATGATATTTTTATACCATGGGACACAGCATTAGAATTTAGGAAGCTGCAAGTCAAAGCATGGCCATGACAAACATTTTACAAAATATTAGCATGGTGCTGTTGCGTAAATGCAATTGGGAAGAAGCACAAAACGGAGTCAAGTGACATTTCAGGCATTTCAGTCCCAGGTCACGTCTTGAGAAAATTGCTGAAATAATGGAGGGGGCATTTTTCAAGCAGCGCTACAGCTCCAACAGCTATGTTTACTTTAACGCTTCACTAGTGACTTCTGATTGGTTGTCATGACCTCATCTCTGTTTGCACCTAGGATGTTGCAACAGTGACATATACATACCTTCTTGTGAAAAAGATGAGAATAAACACGACATACATCTTTCAGAAAAGATGAATGGACATTGGTTTGTCCATTTTAACCATGGGTTGATACAGTTTATAGATAAAAACACTTTGGGTTTCATTTCCCTTGAGAATGAGCACCTATCTTCTTTCAAACCAAGCAGATAGAATGCTGAACTTGAAAAATATGATTGATAAATCTGTGTAAAATGATCTCTTAAGGAGCCTTGCCTGAAGACCAAACCAGACAGTTCCGTAGGTCAAAGGATTCTACCCTGGCCCCTGACCTCTTTGGTCGCATGTGGCTTTGCAGTATTGGCAGATTAATATGTAGAGCTGAGTACTTTTCAGATGATTTTTTATTTAGCCAACCACAACAGACTTGAAAAAAATGTAGAATTTGTTCCTATTTTTTGTTTTCCTTATAATTGGTAATTAATAGGCAAATTAACGTAGATAAATCTTCAGTTTTAGCATGGTTTCATTGGGGTCAAAAGTACATTCCATTTCTGGCCAGGCATTTTAAGATTTTATCTGTTTGTAGAATCTTCTCTGTAAGTGCATCTCTGTAGTGATTTAATTTCTTAAGCAAGATTTCCTCTTTGGTTCTTTGTGTTTGGCATCACCTGTCTATTCTAGACCTCTGACCTAAGCCATCATTTGTTGATTGAATGATAAATGAATTATTATTTATTAGTAAGTACATCTATAGACTTCAAAGTAAAGAAGGCCCGGAGGCCTGTGTATTCTGTTTAAGTCACAGCAAGCACTTGTGCTGAATAAAATGCTACGGCTAGCAATAAAATTTTGAGAGTTTCTTATTAAGATCCCATGGTTTATACCTTATAAACCACAGATTTGATAATGAAACTATAGTTATAACTCCAAAAGAGTAGAAAATAGGATGAGGTAAATTAAAGAGATAAAGCTTACTTTTACCAATGTCTGTCCTCTTGATCACCGTGATCTTCTGCTAGACTGTGCAATCAAACATAAGAGTTAATTAACAACTTTATGTATGCTTTGTCTCTTGAAATGTTGAATATTGGAATTGATTTGGGTGAATCATTACAAAAGATGCCAGAAGTTTTATTTATTTAGTTGTAGAATGTTAGATAATCAGTTTGATCACTTTATCTTGGTAAAGATAACAGAACTTTCCATGTACATTTGAAATAACCTAGCTTTTCATCTTAGGATAAATTTAACATGCTTAAGGAATAATTAAATTTAAAATACCTCAGTATACAATCTTTTGTGTTCTAAGCATTAATTCTGGGGATCTCCTTTGTATTGGCATTGCACAATTCTTTATGATATTGTACTTGATGCCTAATTTTATAGTTTTTTAAAACTTTATGGGTACATTTGCTAAGTTAAACTAGGATCTCTTACTTATTTCTGTGTGTACTGACTGAGTTACTAGGAATAGAAAGAATTAATTTTTTAAAGGGTATTTATTTCTGATATAAATTGGTATCATTCTATTTAAACCAGTTAAATTTAATGACTGGTATGTTGTCTGCTTTGTTTACTTTGACTATTTAATTTGACTCCTTAGTTTATATATATTAATGTTGATATGGTAAAAATCTTTGTAGCTTTATTATGCAATAGGATTTTTTTGGCAATATATGTGACATGGAAAAAGGCAAAAAGATAAAGTTTTACTACATATCTTTGTATGGGATAGTTAACTTTATTTTGTTGCTCCGGCTTTCTCCTACCCATAAAATGGTTATGAATGGTCTCTGTGAATATTGCATTAATTGTCAGGCAAATTTTAATTGAAAAATGTAAGTTTTTTGCAGAATGGTAATTGAATTTGCAGCAAAGACATTTATAAAAATTAGCTCTTTCCACAGAAAACGTTCCTGAATATTTCTTGATTGTTATTCCATTAATTGGCAGTATGAAATATCTAAATGATAAAATAGTTTCTGAATAAATCAAATGTTTAAAGAGAAACATTCATTGTTGAAATCAATATGATACAAATTCTTTAATTGATTTATATAGTTGTGATTTAAAAATAGAATCATTTTTCATCTGTCGATGCCTTGGTGAAAAATTGACATTGTGTCTTCATAAAATTGGACAAATGAGTCATGTAATTTTCAGTTACATAATCAATAACTTAGATAAATACTACTACTTTGATGATTTATGTTTCTGGTTTTTGTACTTTAGATGGGACACATCACATTTCAGAGTTCATTTAAAATTAAGGAGGTACAATAATTTCTCAATCTATGATTTCCAAAAATTGAAGTGAAAACCTCTGTTCAAATAAAAATGGCATTATTAAAATATTATTTCTAATGATTAAACTAGGGTAATAGTTTTCTCATTTTGGTGACTGTAAATTTCATCTAAAGAATTTGCCTTTATTTAGAGTTTATTCATTGTGCAAAGATGATGTTCATGTTCTATCAATTTATTAAAGTCCTACTTTGTTACCCTGAGTTTGTAATTTTTCATGTTATCATTAAAATGTAATATATCACTATTTTCAACTCTTAAGAATTCCAAGGTTCTCTTTGGGTCTTGCTAACCCTAACACGTGTAAGTATGAGAGTCTGTGTGTGTGTGTGTTTAAAGTTCAATTCACTCAGAGAAGGCAGGGAAGGAGCATGACAGGAGACCACTTACTCATGGTACAGAATCTAGTAAGGAGGCAATTTTCTTTTTGGCCTATGGTGACCTTTTTTGACTGTGCCTTACACCAGAGACAGTGTATTGAATGCCTCTATTTCACCCTGTTTAGCAGAGTGCAACAGTGTTCTTTAACTTACTTTTGGTGGGAGGAGAAGTTATAGCTGAAATTTGAGAAGGGCATGAAAAGTTGTAAGAGGCACAAGGAAGAGGGGTAGGAACTTCCTTCAAATGTGATTTTAATAACTAGTCAAGTGTGTCCAACTGTAGAAAATCACCAAGTGACAATATGTCTACCTGACAGTGATCACAATGAATTACAAGACTGTTGAATAGCTATACAGATTAGAATAAAGCAGAACCAAATAAAATATCTTTTGTTGGTAAAACTTTGACTTACCAGCTAAGAAACTTAAAAAAAAAAGCTAAGAAACCGTGTCTTGTGCTTTGTTGAAGAACATTTAAATTTAAAAATGCATCAGTATTTTATAAGCCCTTCATGAATGAGATATTTATCTAAAGATTTATTTAAATACATATTGAGGAATATGTATTAAGTTATTAATCAGTTTGGTATATATGTTATAGTTTTCATATATGTAAGACAGCTATATCTTAGTTACCTTATCACTAAGGTAAAAACTTCAGCGATCTTGACAATCTCCAAACCATATTGTGGTTTTAAACAATAATATCAACTGATTGGGGTGGGGATTGAAACAATTCCAATGAAGTTTCTGAGTAGTTTGTGAAATCAATTTTTTTAAAAAGCCAACGATGTGTAGCAATTTCGTATATTTAAAAATAAGGATAATTGAGTCTATACTAATATTGGCTGAGTTTACTGCTCTCAGTTTTTAAAAATTATCTTGTTTGGTTTGGCAAAAAACGGTTAAAATTTAAACCTGACATAGATTCTACAGTTATTGTTTTTGGAAAAGTATATACTTTTGTTTTTTGTAAGGATGAGAATTTTTATATTTTGTTTTTGATAGCTCTTATTTTTTAAACATAACATATGTTTTAAGTATGACCTTACAAGATTTTAATAGATGAAATTGGGATACCCACAGTACAGAATTGAATAGAAAAGACAAGATATAAATAGCTTCAAAAATTTGTGTTACTTGTTAGTGGTAATTGTTTATCCTTCTCTATTTTTTCATGGTTAGATTATTCCATCAGTTATAATATAAATGCCAAAAGTTTCCTTAATTATAACCAGAGAAACGTTTGCCTTGCTAGAATTAAGTCAGACAGGAAAACACATTTAAAAACTTTTAAAAAGATTTACTAGCTCAATAAACTATATTTTAAACTTTGAAACTTGTTTCCTGGTACTAGTTGTTAATAAAGAGAGTTTTTATGGTAACTGAAAAATAAAAGAAATTTCAAGATGAAAAAGTTGTTTCCATACATTATAGTAAGACATTAGTTTATTCTGTTTTGTGATTTGTGTGCCTTCCTGAAAGAAGAAGTGAAAAAAATCCAATATGTATTTGTAGACATTCTGTGTTCCTGATAATAGAGATATGTAAATCTGTAGACAGTTTACTCATTACTGATTGCTTATTCTTTTTTAAGTTCAAACAAATAAAAAATACCCTATTAAAGTGCAATTGTAAAGAAACAAAAATCCAGGAAAATATGGTTGGAATTGTAAACTTCAATTTCAAAGAGGTTATTTTCTCAAAATATATATTATAAATATTAATGTGTTTTGAAAGTGTACTTGTTATTTGATAATTTATTTAGGTCACATTTGGAGTTCTGGGAAATCTGAAGTACTTTTTATAAATTTAAACTTTATATTTTTAATATGTTATAGTTATATCTTTTTGATCTTAAAGACAATCTATGCTTATTTACACACATAATACAGGCAAATAATTTGAAATCACTTTTCTGTTGGAGAAAGTAAAACTATAATCCATTTTAAAGGAATTTTTAGTGAATATGTAACTATGTTAAGTCACTTAGTATGAGATTTTAAGAACTTTTTTATGAGTTGAAATGATTTTTAAGATTAAATTATGCTGCCTTTTTTGTTTTAAAAACAGGAAGGATATGGAGTCATAGTACTGAATCCCAATGAAAACTATATTGAAGTCGAAAAGCCGAAGATACCTGTCCAATCATCTTCTGATAGTTCAGATGAACCAGCAGAAAAACGCGAAAGAAAAGATAAAGTCTCTAAAGAAACAAAGAAGCGACGTGATTTCTATGAGAAGTATCGTAACCCCCAAAGAGAAAAAGAAATGATGCAGTTATATATCAGAGTAAGTGGTGAGCAAGATCATTACTATCCTTCATTATTTCCTTGTCTTTTTTTCTTTTTTCAAACCACCACAACAGCTAATATTTATTGAAAATATTCTATGTGTTCAGACCTGTTCTAAGCAGTGTTGCATCCTTTATGAAAGAAGCCTTTAAATTTTATTTTCTATAAATTATTTCATTTTTTAAAAGAAAGTATCAGTTTTTAAAGTTTTAAAGATTTATTTCCCAAAGGTATTATTTGACTGAAACGTTTTCTGTTTTCTGTTCAAAGTAACAAATCACATCGTTCTTATTTCAGTGTGATATTTTATTTAAAGTGCAGAAAGCAATTAATAATGCACTGTACAAAACAGTCCTCATCTTGGGTGGTAATAGTTTTAATGCATTGTTTTCCTTCGAGCCACCATCCATCCACAGTGTCTCAGTTTAACTTCTGAAGGTTGATGGAGGGAGGAAGAGTAATTAATATCTTAATAAATATTTAAGCTGGAATAGTTTAGGGATAGTGTAATGAGGGAACTCGGCCCTCTGCTCTTTTCTTATCCAGTGAACCTTTGCACTTTGTAATGCTAGCAGCATGGGATCGTTATAGCAGTGCTGCCCAAGGAGTTCTAATTCTGTGGGGGGCACAAACTATTTTATTTGCCCTTTGACACATTCTGCTTGATATACACACTGAGCGTGATATATATATATTTATGTGTGTGTTTGTGACAGATTCATGCAGTTTTCAAAGCCTTTATTATGAGTGCTCAGAATATAATTGAATAGTAAAGTATGTCAAAAATGCTACTGGATACGTAAAATAGTAAAGTGATACATTTTTCAAAATTGAGCAATTCAGAACATTTAAATGCAGACAATTTAACATTCTAGAAATTATACTGTGAGATAGTAGTAAAGTTTCAAATTATTCAACTTGAGCTATTTTTCCGTTTACTTTAAAAGCTCATTGATAAAGTGTTTCATACCACATTCAAGACGAAATATGTAGCATTCTAAGTTACTTTTAAAGTTTTACTTCTAGTTCCATGGCATTATCGCTTTAGTTCGGGGAATTGTACTCCAAACATTCTAGACATTTGATTATAGGTCAGTCAGATGAGTAAGTTAGAGTTATGCAGCATATAAATTCTCAAAAGCCAAAAATATGTATCCAGACCAAGAATACCTGAAGCATATCTATCATACAGTGAGTCAAGCAAAAGTTAGGCAGATTATAGAAATTTCTGAGAGGCATCTCACTATTTAATATATTGCTTGAAAAACAAAAGCAATGATTAGATTTGGAATTCGTAAGTATCATGCTCATTCTATGGAGTTATATTGCATTACCTCCTTTCTTCCACATGACTGCATCAGGGTCCTGATGTCACCTCTTCTCGATCAATTGTCCTGAGTTTCCTGATTAATATGATCCAGTTGATCAACTACCATCTTAAGACAGAGTTTTTAAAAAATTACCCCTGATATCTGGAGTCTAAAAATGAACTGTATAAGTTTTTAAAATATCCAAGTCATGAGTAATATTCAGTTTCCTGTATAAAATGAAAACAAACGTGATTTTGTGTATTAAGTTTTTACTTCTTAAATTGTTCCTTTTATTTGCCCATGATAAGTACAGATTAAAGCATCTGTTTCTGACATTTGTCGTTTTGCGTTTTATTTCTTTTCTGATTTCTCTTTATCATGTCACTGTCACTTTGGGTTTGTTCTTTTGTTCTCTTGTGTGTGTGCATTTTCTTTATTCTTTTTTTACATTTCTTTTGTTTATTCCTATATCTACTTTTCTATTACACCAAGGGGAAAAAATCTTTATGTTGTTTCATTAAGATCTTTATCTTTCCTTTGTCTTTTTTCTTTAATTCTTTTATCTCTTTTATGCTCCTGCTATTTTTACTTCTTATTATGTCTTTTTGCCTCTTTCTTGTCTCATCCCATTTCACTCATCAGGCTAGGTTTTCATTGAAAGCACTGAAAGACGAAAATTGGCTCATCTAAACAACACACCTTTATACCTGATAGTTATGAAACGTTATTTTTCTTAATAAACATCCTTTCTCTTAAAACCTTACAGGACTGGGCAAAACACCAGAGCTAACCTGACACTCTTCAAACATACTTCTAGATAGTAAGGCATGAACCTGTAGTGGTAAAGCGAATAGTGGTTCATTTTGTGTTAGGTTGCTTAATTCGTATTAATTTTGATCCACTCTAGAAGTATCTCCTTTCCTTTTACATATCTCCAAATAACAAGTATGTGTAATTTTCAGACACAGAGCGTGTATGTGATAGGGATAAATTGTTTGATTTATATGCTTCTTAGCCATTTACATGTTGAAATAATTTATTTTTTGGAATAATCCCATAAGCTAGGTAAATCAGATAAGTTCACTGTTACTTTAAAGTTACAGAAACTGATGGATAGATGGTACATTTTTGTCTTGGATCACATAGCTAGTAAATGATGGAACTAAGTATTAAATAAAACCAGGGCTTCTAGTTGCTGTAGATTCTTGCTGTCTTTCTTCTTTACCACATTGTTCTAACTGGTTGAGAATAAAATATGTATCTGAAATATGAAAAGTAAGCCACTTATTATAAAAGCATGATATGATGTAGTAAACTATATTTGATGATTATGTATGATATAGTAAATTATATTTGATGGTTATATATATTTTTGACCAGTTATCATTTAATAGACACTATTAAATATCTATAAACAATTTACATTAGTATGTATTATTAAATAGTGATGTTGAAATATATTTCAACTACTATCTTTTAATATGTTCAATAATATTAATCGCATTTGCAGATGAGGAGACTGAGAGTCAGTACTTAGTAAATTTCCCAAGGTCACATAGCTCTTAATTTAAAGTCCATGGCACAAGGACTCAGTCTGTTTTCTTCACTGCTATAATCCAGAACGTAGAACAGAGCCAGAATAATAAATTTTTATTTGATAGATAAGATGGTAAGGCCAGGATTAAAATCCAAAACTACTACTGCTTTTTCCAATGCATCCTGCATTGTTAAAGTATACTACTTGATTTTCTGTAAGGAAACATTCAAACAAACGAAAGTGAAGAAAAATTACATTGTTAGTCCCCTACCCAGTCCGGTAATTGAGAAGACATTCCAAAAACCAATGATAAAAAATCAGTTTGTAATTATTTATTTGATACCTTGATTGATCTATACATTTTCATCCCAATATTTAAAAGTAAGTTATGGACTTTTCTTTTTTTAACTATATCATCATGGTGCTGAAATGATGGATAAAAATGGAATTTTTTTTTTGCCAACCTTTTGCTATTTTTGTTTTATACACTTGTTCATAAGAGTACAGCCAGGCTCTGTGTTTGCTCTTCTCTGTATACAATTTGTGCTTTATGGGATCTGTAACTTTGCTTTCTGTTCCTTCCCTTAGTCCAAATTCTATCCATGTTGTAGTGCCCAGCTGACATCAGTGACCTCTCCTTACTAAGACTGTTGGGAGTTCTGATTAGTTAACGTACATGGAATTTATCGTGTTCTGTCTTGAGCTGTCTGTTACATTTTGTCTCATATTATTACCAATTTATGTTTCATGCCTTTCCACTGTAGCCCTGCACTCCTTTAAGCATGCTTTATACACTTTGAAATTGCATATCAATCCTTTTGAATACGCAAATAGGAGTCAGTTGTTAGAACAGTACAGTGCATACTATCATAAAGTCAGGAACCCATGCTAAATCTATGCTCTAGGATCCAATCTCCTGGAAGGAGCCCAAAGCAGAAAGATTAGGCCTTAGTCTATATATACGTGGATAATGTGATCTGCAGCATAGGAACGAGGGGTATTCTGGTATCAAACTGGAGCCTAAGAGGACAAGTATTTAGACTAAGGAAGAAGATGCTTAAAAGAACTTTAGAGTATGTAGGTGGAGTATAGGCAAAAGTGATTTGATGCTGATCTATGTAATACTGGCTTGGAATTGCTTGAATATCTCTACTTTAGGAAACTTAGTTGTGGGCTGTAGTGAGAGGAAGTAAAATAGAGGGATTAGACCCAGAACATTAAAAACATATATATTAGAAATGGAGGGGGGAAGAAGATCACGTGGCCACAGAAGGAAAAATCCAAATGTGGAGGAGACATTTAGAAAATAGGAATCTTGGCAGAGCCTGACTTTACACATTAAAGATACTCAAATATTTATGGATTGATTGCTTGTTGACATCCATCAAAAAACTTACTCCTCAACAGGCAAGATATTTGGTGTCTAGTTGTCTGACTGATTTTTTTTTTCAGCATATATGTGAATTTTTGCAATTGTTCAGAAACAGCCAGCTCTGATAAACTGAAACTTTCTTTTCAGAAAATATGTTTTTGATGTTCTAAGTTGGGCTATATCCAAAATATTGGTGAAGGCTAATTCATATCCTTTCTTCTCTCTGTACCTCTTTTCTGTGTAAATGCCACTGGAGTCACTTCTATGCAGTGATTTAGCAACCACATTCAACTCATTATTATAATCAATGACGGTTGAACCTCTGAAACCATTCTATTTTCCTGGAATATTCAAGTATTTGATTTTTCTTCCTCTGGCATGTAGTAAATAGCCAAAATCTCCTTTGAACTTTTTGCAAATATCTAGTATACACCAGCAGAAATAAAGTAGAATCCAGGCCTAAAACTTTAAGATTAGCAAAATACAGTTTTATTTTACTTACTAAATGAATATAAACAGACAGGATTGACTGTTGGGTTATGTAGCACATTTCTGATGCATTAGGACAGAGCTTGAGCGATCAGAGTACTTAGTCTTTCATGTGGCAACTTTCCTTAACTACGAAATAATGTACTTTCTGGCATATATTATGGCTTATTAAGGGGATTGATTTGGTCTAGGCAATAAACATCATGTCAGACATGCCTGGCAGGAAAACCTGCTTAATATGTTTTGTAATAAGATGGAATTTTTTGTTCTCGAAAACATCTGCCAACTGAATTCAAGAGTGAAGACAGAAAATGTCATCAATTTAGTGGTAATCCTATAAATTTAGTTTCTTTTTGAGCAACACATTTCAAGACACATAATTCCCAGTGTTAATCACCACTGGTTGTAGTACTTTGTAAAACGATGAAACAAAAACATTTTATTTTTATATAATGTGTTAATTAATTCATAATGAATTTTAATATTTCAACTGATAAAATTTTAACAAGCATCTTGCCAACAGATCGTTTTTTAAAGCATCTGTTTTTTAATGTGTTGGGTTGAGAACTGAGTCAAATGGCTAAATATGTACATAAATTCTTTTTAAAAACATATTTCAACACCCATAATTATAGATACACTAGTTTTTCCCCTTAGACCACCAGGGGCTGCTGCTGTTCATACTGAATATTGCTTTCTTCAGAAACTGAATACACCAATCACATTGCCTTTTTCTTTCTTCCTTTTTTCCCCTTTAGCCCAAAACCTTTAAAAATATAACTAGAAAGAAAAGTGCATAGACTTAGCTAGTAACTTAATTATCAACATAAGAATGTATTTTTTAAACATTTTCTATATTCTAGGACATCGACATTTTCCAGGTAAACTTAAAACTGTAGTCACTGAGTGCAGATTGTGATAATAACTCTTTTATTTCCTTTTTTTAGTGTCTGAATAACATTCAGAATCATCCCCTTTGCAGAAAGAGAGCGTGGAGATGAGATTAAAAGTGCAGAGTCTTACAGACCTGAGCTTGAATCTCAGCTCTTCCACTTAGTATAGTGTCACTTCAGATAAGTTAACTTCCTTATGTCTCAGTTTTTTGTCTGAAAAATGGAATGATAATATATGTAAAGTGAATGTAGTATCTGGCACAGAGATCGTCTGGGGACTTCCGGGCCAATAAATAACATCCTGTCTTCTCTCAAGTTGAGAACCGATAGAGATACAATGTAATTTCAAGATCCCCTTGCAACTTTTGGAACCTGGCACCAAAAATCATCCCTCTATGTTACCCTCCTGGGTTTGAAGCCTAGTGAGCACGACAACATAGGAATCAGATAAAGAGAGATCAAAACATCAGTTTTGTAATTGATGTAGTTCAGCTAGAAAACTAGGCTTAGACCTGTGGCTAAATTGAGACTTCCTAGTATATTAACTGGAGAAGGAAATGGCAACCCACTCCAGTGTTCTTGCCTGGAGAATCCCATGGACCGAGAAGCCTGGTAGGCTGTAGTCCATGGGGTCGCACAGTCGGACACGACTGAAGCGACTTGGCAGCAGCAGCAGTATATTAACCCCTGCAACGAATTTTTACCTTTCCTCCAAACAGCCAGTGTGCCTTAACATGGCAGAAGGCAAACAGGAATGAATCGTTCCTGAGGTAGACCATTACTATTACTATTTGAGTTTTTTAAGAATTCAATACAGCAGTATTAAAATATAATGATTCTGTGTTCAATGAAGCATACCTTAGTTTCTTCATTCTGAGGTTTTCATGTAAAAGAAAAGCTGTGATCAAATCTAATTACAGAGAAAATTTCCATAAAGTTGTTTAATTGTAAAGCTTTGAAGGGGTCATAATTCTCTTTCAGATCATCAGAAATTAATCTTTGGATTTTCATGCTTCATGTTACCAAAACCTAGTAAACACAGTAGATTTTTAAATAAATATTTGATAAATGCATATTTGAATAAATGCTTGCTTACATGAACCTACCAAAGCAAAAGAGACAGACCCTTCACAATATAAACCTACTCTTTGATGTTGACTAGCATGAGGTTGAAAGAACTGTGAGACTATGTATATTATGTCTAAATAACACTAACAGAAAATTACTACATTGTTCTATGAATTCAGAAGAATGGCCATTTTTAAGTATACCAGGCATTCTTTGAATGCATTTAAAAACAAGTCAAAATGAAGAATTAGAAATAAGTAAAATAATTAGATAGTTAGATTTGAAACAGAAATTGCAGTAAAGACCAAAGCTTTGCACTTAAGGATTTTGATTGGCCACTGGTGAATTTTAGTGGGGGAATTCTGCCATAAATATAATGTAGTGGAAAGAATAAGAACTTTAGAATCAAAATTCTGTCACTTAACAAGCTGATTTTAGACAAGTCATCTCTCCTCTTTTGAGTTTCCATTTCTTCTTCTGTAAAATAGGGATAATCATAGCTATTAGGCTATTGAATGGAATGAATGAGATAAATTGATGTATATGAAAACAACCAATGAGATACCTACTATCTAGTATATCCCCTTTTCTTTCTCTTCCCTCCTTACCCCTTTTCCCTCAGGAAATATGGAGAGAATTATGCTGGAGACTCCCCATGGACAGAGGAGCCTGGTGGGCTACAGTCCATGGGGTTGCAAAGAGTCACACACGACTGAGTGACTAGGCACACACACATATGGCCAGATGACATCTTTACCAATTAGTTTATATTCAGTGCTTCTTAAACCTTTTGATCTCAGGACCCCTTTACAAATGCTTAAACATTATTAAGGTCACTAAAGGGTTTTTGTTTGTATGGATTGTATCTACTAATATTTTCCATAAAAAGAATTAATACTGAGAAATTTTTAAGTATTTATTTTTAAATAACAATAATAAACCCATTATGTAATGACATAGATTAACATATTTTTTGAGAAATAAGTATATTTTCCAAAGCAACACAAAGTGAGATGTATGACATTTTAAAAGTCTTTAATGTTTGACTTAGCAGTCCATGGGGTCTCAAAGAGATGGACATGACTTGGTGACTGAGCAAAAACAACATGAAGAAAACTTAGCTTCACACAGATATACATTTATATAGGGAAGAAGTATTTTTAAAGGTTTTTTCAGACAATTATGTATATTCTTCTTTGATGCTATACCAACATTCAATAAGAGGTAGTTTCTTAAAGATTAGTTGCTGTGTGAATCTAAAACACACCAGTGAGTATTTCATACTCTGTTTTATGGAAATCCACTGGTCTTTGTTGTACTTTGAATATATCTTTTACCCAAAGATGACTGTATAACATCACATAGTGGTCATTTCCAAAGTATTATTTCATTGAGTTATGTGTACCTTCCAAATGGTGACATATATTTTTGTTGTTTTTTAGTCACTCAGTTCTGTTCGACTCTTTGCGACCCCCTGGACTGCAGCACGCCAGGTTTTCCTGTCCATCACCAACTCCTGGAGCTTGCTCAAACTCATATCCATGAGTCAGTGATGCTATCTAACCATCTCATCCTCTGTCGTCCCTTTATCCTTCCCTTCATTCAACCTTCACAGAATCAGTGTCTTTTCTAATGAATCAGCTCTTCGCATCAGGTGGCCAAAGTATGGGTCTTCAGCTTCAACATCAGTCCTTCCAGTGATATTCAGGGTTGATCTCCTTGCAGTCCCAAGGGACTCTCAGGAGTCTTCTCCAACACCACAGTTCAAAAGCATCAATTCTTCAGTGCTCACCTTTCTTTATAGTCCAACTCTCACATCCATACATGACTGCTGGAAAATCCATAACTTTGACTAGACAGACCTTTGTCAGCAAATTAATGTCTACATTTTTTAATGTGCTATCTCGGTTTGTCATATCTTCTTCCAAGGAGCAAGCATCTTTTAATTTCATGGCTGCAGTCACCATCTGCAGTGGTTTTGAGGCCCAAGAAAATAAAGTTTGTCATTGTTTCCCCATTTATTTGCCATGAAGTGATGGGACTGGATGCCATGATCTTAGTTTTTTGATTGTTGAATTTTAGGCCTACTTTTTCTCTTCCTTTTTCACCTCCATCAAAAGGCTCTTTAGTTCCTTTTCGCTTTCTGCTGTAAGGGTGGTATCATCTACGTATCTGAGGTTATTGATATTTCTGCTGGCAATCTTGACATATTTTATTATGTAGTATTAAATATTCCTTTTTATTACTATTCTTACCAGTCTCACCCACAAAGCTTTTAAGAACTGAAAAACAAAAGTTTCCCAAAATTTTAATTTTATCCAGAAATCTCAATTTTTATCATTAGTGACAAAACATAATTTTCCTTAAACTATCAGGCTTTATTCATTTTCAGGAAAATGACTTCCAAATATTGAATCATAGTTTGTTTCTCAGTCTTACAAGTAAAAATGGTATTCCATTAAGTGGCTGCTTTAGCTCACAACTCAATCAATTACACAACTAGTTTTCCTCCAGACAACCATAGCATAGATTGGTTTACGAGTGCTTAATGCATTCCTTCTATTCATCACTCAGAATATTAAATATATATATATTCGGGGATTGAGATTTAATAAAAAATAGTTTCTCTGCTTCATCAGCATCTTTAAGCAAATTACCTTTTTTTCCTCTTACTATATGGCAGTGAATAATACAATGAGTACTATAGTTTAGCAGGACTACTGTGATCTGTGCTAAGTCACAGTTTTATTGTCCATTGCTTTTCAACTGATAATGCAAATGCCAACACAATGAAAAAGATAAATAATGTCTTAGTGTTATTATGCAGATAGCCTGAAAGGGTCTCCGGAAATCCCAGAGGTTTGCAGACCACATTACTAAACTCACTCTACGTCTCCTCTCTGGAGTTGAGGGTAGAATCAACGGTAGCATTTGATAGTAACTGGAGTCATCATGCTTCTCTTTGACTTTGATCGTGACTCACTTTGATCATGGTCACAGCTTCCACCCCTTTCTTGGGAAAGAGGGTCCACATAAGACCCTCTGTCCCCAACTCCTTTCCCCCTTATGCATCCGTTTGTATGTTGTTGTTGTTCAATCACTAAGTTGTGTCTAACTCTTTGCAACCCTGTGAACTGCAGCATACCGGGCATCCCTTTCCTTCACTATCTCCTGGAGTTTGCTCAAACTCATATCCATTGAGTCAGTGATGCTATCTAACCATCTCATCCTCTACCACCCCTTCTCCTTTTACAGTTAAAAATAGTTGTTGTCTGTCTGTTCCTGCAGACCTCACAACGGTCTTATGTATTATCCTGACTTTGCAGATCCTTAAATGAGACTCAGAGACATAAATAGACTGACTCATAGTTATATACCTAGTAAGAGTAACTAAACCAAGGTTTGAGCACCAAGATTAACTATACTTCATTCACTCCTAGTCTTCTTTCTTTCACTTGCACACAGGAGCAGGAGAGTGAAAAGATTCCCTCAGAATTCTTGTGCAGAATGCGTATATGATTATGCCATCAGAGAAAGGCCATTATTTGTGCATATATAGCTCAGTCGATCGAAGATTGCTTAGGTCATCTTTTTTCACTGATTTTAAAACTTTTTATCACATATTAACATCTCTGAATTTGGGCTGCATCTTAAAAATTAATGTCATATCACAGATTATTTGGGCTTCCCTGGTGGCTCAGATGGTTGAGAATCTTGCAGTATAGGGGATCTATGTTCCATCCGTGGGTCAGGAAGGTCCCCTGAAGAAGAGAATGGCTATCCACTCCAATATTATCCCTGGAGAATTCCATGGACAGAGGAGCCTGGTGGGCTACTGGCCGTGGGTCATGAAGAGTCAGACACAGCTTGGTGACTAACACTTTCTTTTCACTTTTCACATGAATTATTTGTTGACATGAAACAATGGTACCTTTTAGAGTTGATGGTATCTTAGATGGATGAAATACGGAATGAAACAAGGCTGCCTCATGTCACAACTCTGAGGGGATGTAATTTTTACTGTGCACTCCCTAGAGCTGTCAGTGTATAGACTGTGTGGAATTACGGCGTTGCCCTAGTAGAGGTGATGTGGAGGTTTGTTCTTTTTCTTAAGTTTTATCCCCCATTTGATCCCACAAATTGTATAGAGACCACTGCCTACTGTTTGGCAAGTAGTGACCCCTCAACAAATGTTTATTACCTACACGCTTTTGTAGTCAGTTATGTTCATTTATATGCCAAAGCAGTTTGAGAGGAGGTTTGAATTCTCTCCAGTGCTAGATGTTATTTGAGAAAATTTTCCCTATATGGTAAACCTAGATGGAAAACCTAGAAAGTAATGACTCAGTGACTGGATTAATAGAGATATTAGCCCCTAAGTACACTACTTGTTTGCATAATGCCTTTTACTTTTAAAGTTTCTTTTGGCATTTTCAAGATAACTGAAATAACTAACAGCGTGATGACAGTACAGTGTCACTGACAGGTTACATTCTGTTAGCACATCCTCATTGATTTTTCTTCATGTCCCAAGTTGTAGACGCTAATGATAAAATATGGGAGGAGAATAAGACATTTAATTGCTACTCAAGGCACCTGAAATTAGCCAGGATGACATATCAAGATATTAAATGTGTCTTGAAACTGGAAAAAATGTATCCTGTTGAGTGGCTTTGAATGAATCTCTTCACATTTTGATTTGGTTGAACACAGTTTTTAAAATATCATGCTTGGTCTGGCCCTTTGTGAGATATAGAGATGGAAAAGCCAAAATCCCCATTCTGTAGGGACTCACTCACAACCTAGTGGGGATGCTGAAGTAGTTACAGGCAACTCAGATAGTAGGCAAATGGTGGTAAATATTTGGAAGCATTCATATGTTGTGTTAGAGGGGTGTAAGAAAGGGAAAATATATTTTTCAATGGGGAATCCAAAGGATGTTTTACAGCTATTAATACATCCTTGGTAATAGAAATCAGATCTTAGAGATTCAGTTACAGACTATATTGAATTTTAAAGTTGGAGACCCATTTTATACATTTTATTTATTAAATACAATCTATTATAATGAGAATCTCAATTTTTATGCAAGTTATTTATAGAAATTCTTTGAAATATATGTTATATAACTTTTTTTTTTGGTTGAGTATTTTAAACCACTTCAACATTTTGGCACTTTAAAGGAATTAATTAGGTAGATGTTTCTGACCCATTCTGATAACTGTAATATTTGAATTTTCATTTAGTGCACTGGTATTTATTCTTGACGCTAAAATGGTTTTGCCACTGCTTTTAGCTCAAATGAAGCTAATTAAACATATAAGGAGAATATCAAAACTGCCAGAAGCATTTAATGTCCCTTAACTAACCTTTTTTTCTCTTGCCTTTCCTCCCTCCACCAAATGGTCTGTAGTATATTTACTTTATATCTGTGGTATATTCATTCATTATTTCAGAGAAATGATGCAGTTCAATAATAAAGCACCTAACCTTTGAGTAAAGATTTGTAGATCAGAAAACACATTTATATTTTGTTCTTTAGGAAATACAATATGAAATTGATGATAAGTAGTTTTCATTTTTAAAAAACTTCTATTTAGGTTTCACATTTTTAAAATTGCTAATGAAACTATTGACATTCGTTAGTTCCTTCTTACATGGGTTTATTTAGGTATTTTGGGGAAAAGATCTAAATAAGCAGCTTTCTTCAAAATGGATTAAAATGATGACCAAATTAATCTTCATGGGAGTTCTTGAAGGTCCTTCTCTACTGCAAATTATTGTTAACTAATGGAGCATCTTACATAATGTCATTTAAGTAGAAAAAAATGCAGAGATTCCATTTTAAAATTCTAAAATAACTGTGCTCATCTCCATGTACATGCCTTCCTTCATTACACTCTGCCCCGCCCTTGACCTTGACTTCAGTTTTTGCTAGAGAAAGCTTGATGTAAGTCATACCCTATGTGGGAATATTTTAAAATTTCATTAGGATAAAGATTCTGATTTAATCGTCTTTTTTACCCTGTGCCGTGTGCTAAGTCACTTCAGTCGTGTCCGACCCTTTGTGATCCTAAGGACTGTAGCTCGCCAGGCTCCTCTGTCCATGGGATTCTTCTCCAGGCAAGAATTCTGGAGTGGGTTACTGTGCCCCTCTGCGGGAGATCTTCCAGACCCAGGGATTCAACCCACATCTCTTATGTCCTGCTTTGGCAGGCGGATTCTTTACCACTGCACGACCTGGGAAGCCTGTAGTATGTAACAAATTCCATTGAACATATATAATACTTGATAAAATTATGGACTGAGTAACTTTATTTTGAGAGCTGGCTTTACTTAGACAATGGCCATAGGAGAACTGTCATCTCCTTACCTCTGTGCCTCATTTCCTGCCCTTCTTTCTTTCACTTATTCCATTCTAGCCTGACAGGCTCCTGCCTTTCAGCCTTTGCTTTGATCCTCTGCCCACAGTGGTCTCCCCAGCTATATGTGTGGCTAACTTCCTGAATTCTTTTGAGCATTTTCTCCAGTATCATCTCAATAGAGAGATACCTTGACCATCCTAATTAAAATTAGAGCCCTGTTTACATGCTCCCATTCCCTACCCACCTCTCCTTTTCAATACTTATTCCCTTCTAACCCATCATATAATTTACTTATCCATCAAATATTGTCTAATGTCTGTCTCTCCTGTTAGAATAGGCTCTGAGGGTGCTGGTGTCTTTGTTTTGTCATTGATGTGCCCCAAGTGCCTAGCACAGCCTGGCACAAATTAGGCACTGATTGAATCTGTTGGCAGAAATGCATTGTTTCTTTTGTATTGTTATATCCTGGTAAGTGTTGACTTATCAGTAATTTATAGCATATGATACCCTGTTTTGAGAGCTTCCTATATGCCACATCCTTTATGTGTTTCATTTTATACTCAGGTAGCCCACTCTTCATGGATTTGAGAATTATTTGCTTATGCTCCTATGTCTTGCATTTAATTGAGTATTCGCCTTGTCTTATTCGTCTTTGTATCCAGTATCTGGCTCATGATGGGTACCCAAATAGTAGCTAAATGAAGGAGTGAGTGACAAATCTTCTATTCTGATAAGGGTAACATTCTTACAGAGAAACTCATAAAATGGAGCCTAGTGAACGCATCAGAAAAAATAAGTATTTCTTTGATGACTGTGGAAAACTGAAAATGCTTCAAACACTTTAAAGACTAATTTTAAAGTATTTTATAATATATTTAAATAACACAGAATGTGTCATATATATGATATTAAATCTTAGTTTGAATAGCAATAGCAGCCATTTAGCTAAAAGTATGCAGCCAAAGGATGCCCATTGACTTGAAATATTTCAAAGAATTTTGTAAGATTAATTATAAAAAGGCTATATCTAAAGGCCTCAGCATAGTCCCCTCTCTGTTGAGCGGGCTTCTGGTTTGCTTACTGCCTTGTACAATTCAGGCACACTCCTGAGACCAGAGCAGTCCTATAACAGAGCCACTGACAGGACCCTCACCCAGTCCAAGTAGTTGTGCCGGGCTCTGTTCTCACCACACATCCTGAGGAATTCTTGTTCTTGCTTAGCTTCACCCCCAGATTGACCTCGCCCTACATAAGGAAGATGGTCTAGCTTTCATTCAGCAGCTGCCCTCTGTGCCAAGGGGGCATCTTCCCCGACACTGGTCTGATCTCTGTAGACCCTTACTTATAGGAAAAAGATAAAGCCGTTACACCAAAATATCCTAAATAAATATGCAATAATATAATTCTCAAAGTTAGCCCAGAAAGATTACCCAGTTAGCTTATAATGGTCATTTTTAGACATTTGAAATGGAACACTTTTTGCATCATGTCAGTTGAACATCTAAAAGTAGAACATTGTAGAGAGGTAGCTAATATTACTGGACATTTTACAGGACTCTATTCAAATTCTAAAGAATTCTTCACAAAGTACTTGCCCTATATCTATTAATACCTAACTTTAATGTTCCCTCCTTTGTAAAACTCTTCTTGACCCTCTCACCCCTCCTTGTCCCGCCCCACCTCCCACTGCAAAAGCAAACGTGCACACACGAACACTCCCCACAGTGATCACAGCCTCCTCCCCCACCTTGCAAATTGTATGTAGTATAAGTTTTAGCATTTTTCCAAATTAAGGAAATAATTGAGTTTATATGTTTACTATCCAAAGTAGATATCAAATTATTTCATATAAAGGCTTATATTTAGTTCATTTCTCCATAAAGGTCTCTTTACCAAGGTTGTCTGTGACTAGAGTTATCATTTACTTTACACTAGAATCTCTGGTCAATTTTTGTGTTTAAGGGAGTCAGTTCAAATTGTGGTGGGTAGCCCAGATTGTCCAGAGAAGACAGTGGCACCCCACTCTAGTACTCTTGCCTGGAAAATCCCATGGATGGAGGAGCCTGGTAGGCTGCAGTCCATGGGGTCGCTGAGGATCGGACACAACTGAGCGACTTCACTTTCACTTTTCACTTTCATGCATTGGAGAAGGAAATGGCAACCTACTCCAGTGTTCTTGCCTGGAGAATCCCAGGGACGGGGGAGCCTGGTGGGCTGCTGTCTATGGGGTCGCACAGAGTCAGACACGACTGAAGTGACTTAGCAGCAGCACAGATTGTCCAGGTCCACCTGCTTAAAATTTACAAGGAACTTTATTGTTACTATTTGAATCATCAAACTAAGAATTGCCACTGAAGCCTGATAATGACTTATGTACTTACTAGCAAAGACAGTATAAACAGCAGCTCCAACATGTTAAGCCGTTGAATGGATTTCTATCTTTGAATATACTGTGGCAAAAATACCACTTAATATTTTTTATTATAGGATAAATTTTTAAATTGGAGAAATGATCGATTATAACATTTAATTTTAAGATTAAGAATATTGGCTAAGATGTGTTTAGTCACTTTGTCTTTCAAGTGTTCTGATATGCATTAGTTCTAAGTCCTGTCTCTTCTAAATAGAATGTATGTGATCAAGAGTGTGTCTCTAAATGAGAAAAATTTTATAACTATTATAAATCTGGTGATTTGAGTACTATCTGTAATTTTGTTTTGTGTTGCCTTATGTGCATTAGTAGATTAAATAAACTTAAATGTGGCTGAGTTAAATGTGGGAATATGGGAATAAAATCAGAAGAGCTGTAACTTATATTTCATTGTGAAAAACAATCGACATGAAACTCAACCAACTGTTCTTAATGAGTTTACGGTTCAACTGTTAACAGGTGATTTTTCAGAGAAGTTTTCTTTCTTTCTTTCTTTTAATACCTCAGCCAATAAATTCTTACACTATTCATCAAGTATTTATTGAAAAGCACTATGTTAGGCACTTCCGATATGAAGATCAATAAGACGTCAACCATTCCCGTATGAACTCAATAATAAGGGTATGGACACAATGAGAGAGGAACACATCAGATTCCAGATAGTACTTGAGTTGGAGCCAGGGGACATAATCCAGTTAGGGGCTGAGCGTGGCAGATCCAGGGACAGTTTCCTGGATGAGGTGATACCTGGAAAGCATCTCAAGTTATCACCACTCAGGGAGGAAAGCAGATGTTGAGGGGAAGAAGTAGACAAGAAAGGGAGAAGATATTCACAACAGAAGAAATTACGTAAACAAAGGCACAGAAGCAAGAGAGAGAGTGTGTGTTTGAGTTCAGGGGAGAGGGGTTAGACTAGAAAGTTTAACACTAGAAATTATTAATTTATAAAGGGTAATATCTAAAGAATATGTTACTCTTTCAAAGCAGATACAATGGTTTTTGTTAGTTACTTGTTATATATCTTCAACCATAACTGGAGTTTAGCTGTTTATTGTATTCAGTTTAACATAATATTACAGAATTATCTTCAATTAGTTGACAGTGTGACTAAGAAAATAAAGTGAATATTTAGCATAGAGTCTGGCATCCACACTAGTATTAACTTATAATTTCATCTAGTCTATTTATGGTTCTGTTAACATTTGACTACTTTAAATGACTTATTATGACGTATGCAACAAATATGTGACATGTAAAAATAATAAACACCAGAGTACCTACCCAGCTTAAGAAATAGATTTTAACAGTACCTTAGAAAACTCACCCATGCCTCCTCTAGTCACATCCTTGTCTTCCCTTTCCTGAAGTATGAATTTTGTATTAATATTCTCTGTGCTTTTTATTATAACACACTATATTTGTTTTCCTAAACATTATATTAATTATATCATTTGTTTTTTTTCTTTCATTTATATCGTATTTGCTTCCTTTCTGTAATTTGCAATTTTTTTTTGCACATAGCACTAATATATATGTTTAGCAATAGTTCATTTTTGCTTTTCTGTGGTATTTATTTAACTATCTGCTTTACTATTCATGGACATTGCTAGTGTGTTTTCTATTTCTTGCTGTTTTGAGCTTCTAATGAACATTCTTATATTGTTTCTGGTGTTCCTATGTAAAATTTTTCTCTAGATTCTATGCTTAAGAGTAGAATTACTGAGTTAACAAATTATTTCTGAAAGTAGTTGTATGAATTATCCTGATCAGCGGTACATCCATTCATCTTCCTTCATATCATTCTCAGACCTTTGTGTTATCTTTTAAATTTTTGCTAATTTGAAGATTATTATATGGTATCCCATTGTGGTTTTAACTGGCATTACCTTTATTACTAATGGGGCTGAATATATTTTCAATTTTAATTGGCCATCTCAGTTTCCTCATTTGTAAATAACCTATTATGCCCATTTTGTTATTGTTTCTTTATCTTTTCTTATTGATTTGTAGGTGTTATTTACATATTATAAACCACTCTTCCACTCTGGTTTGTCTTTTCATTTGTTTGATGTCTCTTGAGAACATTATTAATTTAAATATACTAAAATTTATCAGTTTTTTCCTGTATGATTTATCCTTTAATGTCGTGTTTAAGAAGTTCTTACCTACTCTGAGTTCACAAATATATTCCCCTATATTTTCTCTCACGTGCTTAAGAATTTTTCATTTTACAGTTTCAGTTCACATTCTATCAGGAATTGATTTTTAAGTTTGTAGTGAAGTGAATCCAGTATCATTTTTTTCCATTTTGATAATTATCCTGATCCTCTTTATTCAAAAGACAAACTTTTCTCCAGTGACATTTAAGTGTTTTGTTCAGTAGAGTTTTATTTTTGTGTTTACCATGACAGATACATCTCACTTAAATTTTTCCAAAGTTAAATCAGTTGTCTCAACTTTATTTTTAAAATAATCCATTTTTTCCCCTACAGATTTGAAGTTCTACCTTTAACATACATTGAATTCTTACATCATTCCCTTTGTTTCTGGTATCATCATTCTGGTCCCTTCAAAGGTCTGGCTATACTTGCCACTGCCATTCTAATGTAATTTTTGAGATTTTATTGTACATTTAATATCTGGCAGTGCCTCAACATAGTAATAGTCCTCACTTTATTCTTTTATCCTCACCCTACCCCACTCACCAGCTTTAAGTTTGGGAATTTATCTCTTTTGTAACTGCCACCAACACAATCAATCTCATCCCCTTTTGCACTCCCTCTCCCCCATCTCTATCTTTATTAAAATGACATTAGGTTACAGAGATGATAATTTTTACATTATAATGTTTCTTTTCCTGTAATAATTCTTTTACATTTGCAAGAAGGCAAATAGTTATGATCACTTGGCTTTATAATATATCTATTTGACTATTGCGGCTCTCCCCATCTATCTTTTTATGCTATCATTTCCTCATGCATATGTGCTTAATTTTACTTCCTAGGCAATTGAAATATATGATGGATTTCAGAAGCAGTTAAGGTGTCAATTTAGAAATAGTGTTAGGATGGCCCGTGGACAGGATATGCTAATTGATTAGATGAGGATTAAAGAAGAAGAAATATAAGAGGTCCCCCAGGACCCGTCTATTCCATTGGGTCATAATGAGAGTCAAACAGTGAAGTAGTTTGTTACTTTAAAGATGTATAAAGCACGTGTAATATAAGGTGTGTTAGTGTTTGTGAGAACTGAAATTCCAACTAATGAAGTTATTGCAGTGACCAGTGAGAAATGATGAAAAAGTCATTTTATACCTGTGCAGCTCGGTTTTTTCCTCTGTTAAATGTATAGTTATGCAAATAAGTGGTAGGCCATAATTCCTCAGCTTTTATGATTTGATGAAATAATGAAGTAATTCTTATTAAAATAGGCATTTTATTTTCTTCTCCCACCCTTAAAATGAGCTGCCGTATAAGAGTTTCCACTGGCTTTAATAAAGGGAAAGGAATACCAAGTTACACTTTATCAGTCAGCTGTATTCTATCTGTAACACTCTCTAAAATATAAAAACACTTAATGAGTCATTAAACAAAATGAGTGAATTCTACTTCGCCTTTAGTGTTAATCTTTCAGTGCTACAGAATATACTGTCGGAGAAAATAAAGTCCAAGAACTAAGCACCCTTAATATATAACAACAAGCACAATTAATAAAAGATGAACTGATTTAATTTGGAGCTTCCCTGATGACTCAGTGGTAAAAATACCTGCCAGTGCGGGAGATGCAGGTTTGATCCCTGGGTCAGGAAGATGGAGAAAAATGGCAACCCACTCCAATATTCTTGGCTGGGAAATCCCAT
Source organism: Bos taurus (assembly GCF_002263795.3). Taxonomy (NCBI): domain Eukaryota; kingdom Metazoa; phylum Chordata; class Mammalia; order Artiodactyla; family Bovidae; genus Bos; species Bos taurus. The sequence continues at coordinate 93,296,674 of NC_037334.1, read as the reverse complement.
GGACAGAGGAGCCTGGTGGGGTACAGTCCCGGGGTCCCAAAGAGTCGGATATGACTTAGCAACTAAACAACAACAATGATGTAGATAAAGACTATAAAGCTTAAATGCTCACTGTAAAATCCGTGGAGCAGAGGACGCTGTATCGTGCTCTAAGCAGAAGGAGCAAGCTTCCCTGGTCCTCTGGTGTTCACAGGTTCTCATGATACTAAGGAGCCCGTCACAGATTTTAGAGTTTCTCCTCACCTCACACAGGCACCTATGTGCCGACATGTTTTTCCGTGTACTTACACAGCCCCTCCAAACTGTTCTAGGAACTCAGGATATAAGTCCTCCCGCTTTTCAGATACAGATCAGATACACAACTCTGCCTTTTTCAGTGTATACCATGAAGTGGAAGAACTGGAGCTCCGTTTTTCAGACATTGTTGCTGTTGTTCAGTCGCTTAGTCCTGTCTGCCTTTTTATGACCCCGTGGACTGCAGCACACCAGGCTTCCCTGTCCTTCACCATTTCCCAGAGTTTGCTCAAACCCATGTCGATTGAGTCAGTGATGCCATCCAACCATCTCATCCTCTTTCGTCCCCTTCTCCTTGTGTCTTCTGTCTTTCCCAGCATCAGGGTCTTTTCCAATGAGTCAGTTCTTTGCATCAGGTCGCCAAAGTATTGGAGCTTCAGCTTCAACCTCAGTCCTTCTAATGAATATTCAGGATTGATTTCCTTTAGGATTGACTGCTTGGATCTACTTGCAATCCAAGGGACTCCCAGGAGTCTTCCCTAATCCCACAGTTCAAAAGCTTCAGTTCTTCAGCTCTCAGCCTTCTTTATGTTCTTACTCTTACATCCATACATAACTACTGGAAAAACCATAACTTGGACTCAGTAGACCCTTATTGGCAAAGTAATGTCTACTTTTCAATACACTGTCTAGGTTTGTCATAGGTTTTCTTCCAAGCAGCAAGCATCCCAAGGCTTTTTTTTAACAAGTAGAAAAAATTGGTTGTTCTTAGATTTATAGACATACATATGTGTAGTAATAAGTGATTTTATGAAGGTACTGAGTTTTAAACAGAGCACATCTGTATTTGTATATACATATATAAAAAGAACTGTTGGGTTAACTCAAGATTAAGGAGTCTGAAGTCAGTGAAACTTAACTCAGTTCAGTCGCTCAGTCGTGTCTGACTCTTTGCGATCCCATGAACTGCAGCACGCCAGGCCTCCCTGTCCATCACCAACTCCTGGAGTCCACTCAAACTCATGTCCATTGAGTCAGTGATACCATCCAACCATCTCATCCTCTGTCATCCCCTTCTCCTTCCGCCTTTAATCTTTCGGAGCAACAGGGTCTTTTCCAATGAGTCAGCTCTTCACATCAGATGGCCAAAGTATTGGCGTTTCAGCTTCAGCATCAGTCCTTCCAGTGAATGTTTAGGACTGATTTCCTTTAGGATGGACTGGTTGGATCTCCTTGCAGTCCAAGGGACTCTCAAGAGTCTTCTCCAACACCACAGTTCAAAAGCATCAATTCTTTGGTGCTCAGCTTTCTTAAAGGAATTAGAGCAAATATTAGGCATTTAGTAGAGTATATATATTTCAGAGTAAGCACTTGAAAACTGTTAGCTGTTTTTAATCACTGTTTTCATGGATTCAGGATTTCTTGAAAACATCATGCCATTTCATTTCCCTTGTTCTTTTGAGATGGTCTAGTTTTCACCTATTATTTTTTTCATCTTCTATAAAGTTCTCTTAAATTTTAAAATAGCAAAAGAATGTAACAGATTTATAGCAATAGGAAAATAATCAAATATGAGATTATCTTAACCTTTGGGACAAAGATCTGAGCATATGTTTTCACTGTTCAAAGTGCCATCTGACCTACCCCTGGATTTACCGAAGTATTACAATCATCAATAATTAGAAAATAGTTTTTTCTGTTCTATTCAAATATAGACTTCCACAAAATATTATTTGATAAAGAATTATTATTAGTAGCTGATCTTATGAAGTTTATGGAGATTGAAATGACACATTTATCAAGTAAAATTTATCTTTAAAAATTAACATTTCTCATAGCATTCTATATATTTATCTTTGGTACATTATGACAGTGATCTCATAATCTCATGTTTACGAACTCAGCAGAAAATTCTTGTTACATTCTGTATTTTTATGTTGAATACTTTTATTTTAAATTTAACTTCCAAGTTACACATTCCTTTGTTTCACAGCCTCCACTTTACAACGTATCTGGCGAAAAAATTTTTTTTCAATTATTTGTTAGTGTCTCATTCCAAGACCCCCAAGGTTTTGCCTGTGCTTTTTGAGTTACGATGTGCTCCCAATCTTCCAGTTAGGTCAACCACAAAAATTAAGATATGATAGAAGGTCACTGGAAGAAATTCATATCAAAACAACTACTCACCATGTCATTATGACAGCCTGCTGTAACAAATGTGCTTCTGTTTTAACTTATGACAATTAATTGCTAAAAGTAATTTAATCTGACAGAGGCAGGGTGTTGAAAGGCTCCAGGAGATGTCATAAAAGCGACCTTTCTGCCCATGTGCTGCCAAAAGCCATTTTAACAAGGAGCTAAGGAAACAGTGCAACTTCTTTTGTACTTTGTTAATTAGTTATTGATTTGAAACAATGCACTTACAAATACTGTTAGAGGACTTAGGTGCCAGCAAGGTTACCGTGTAACAGTCTAGTTCTGATGATCTTTATAGCGTATAAAGATTCTTTGAAGCCTTTTGTTCTGTTACTCTAAAATTGAGATTGTCTAGTTTGCTAGAATGACTAGTTTTATTTTATCATTCATCTTTTTAATTTCAAATATTTGGTATATTAGTAATCTGATACTTAATCATACTTTAATTACATGAGGTAGTTCCAATTTTCAGAAGCTTCACTTGTGGATTTAGTCTCAAGTAATTAACATATTCTACAGAGGAAGTGTATGTGGTTTGATTAGTGATGCCAAAGGGAACACGGAAATAATATTTCAGTCTAAAAAAGAAAGCAAGGTAGAGGTTCTAGAATTCCTTTATTGAATGTACTAGTTGATCCCTTTTTTAAAATGTGGGTATATAATCTTAGTTTCAGTGATTTCATCATGTTGCTAATAGAAGCTAATAAGTTTCCTATAGTTCTGTTAGAAAGGTTACTGGATTGCTTCAAATTAATTTTCTTAATAAAGTATTTAAGTGCAAGTTAACACTTCAGGCCTTTGTAAAAGTCAGCTGGCGAGGTACTGTGGAGGATAGAAAGGCAGATCCGGTGTAGCACACGGGTAACAGGGATTTTCAGCTCAGGCTTGCCCTGATCTAAGCCTGCATTGCACTAATTCTGTTCTCACTTGAGCAAGCCACTCAGCCTTTCTGTGCCTCACCCATGCAATAGGAGTCATAATAGGACCCGCCTCATCGTGTGATTATGAAGACTAAATGAGTTAATACATGTAAAGTACTCGATCACAAACTAGTAAGGTGTAACCACGTGATAAATGTTAGTTGTTAGCATTACTATAATAAGTAATAATAGTAAAATACATATGATTAGTTTTCTTACTTTTTATCATATTTTTCTTATTAATTAGGATATGTTTGCTATACCTAGCAGATAATAAAAATAGCATGGTAAAATTGTTCTCTGTCTTTTGTGATGGACAATAAAGGAAACATTTGGTGTGCTCTTGTTCTAAAATACCCATTTATTATTTTACTAAAAATGCACAAAAGTTTCCAGTTTAATTGTGAGAAATCTAAGCTGTGGTAGAGGAAATATTTTTCTTAGCATGGAAGCATTCTAAAATACCTGCTTTTTATTAAAACCTTTACACTAATCAAGGCAATTTGAAAAGTTTTTCAAGTTAAATTATTTCAGTAAATAGACAAAACTTCATGAAAAAACATATTGTGCTAAGCACCGGTTTTATTTTAGTAAGTAATTGCCTAACATGTCCATTCACAAGGAATGCATGTGAAAGCACTGATCAGTTTAAAACTATTAACTGGTGAAATTGATAAAAATTTGAAAGGTCTATAATAGCTATTGTTGGCTAGATGTAAAGAAAAGATTGCTCTCACCCAGTGTGATGAGGATGTGAGAGAGCATAAACCTTTCTACTGAGCCGTCCATTTCCTGGGAATCTGCCTCATTGGAATAAAACCATTGTTAATTCAAATCTATAATCACAACATTGTAAAAATATCAATTGATAACCAAAATTTAATGTCTAGATTTAAAATTGCAAGATAGACTAGGTTTATAATAAATGAATTCTAGAAATGCTGCCTCGTCTTCACTTTTTGGAAGCTAAAATGGAGCTTAAATTCATATTTTTCACTAATTTAGACTATAGATGTTTGAACGAATTAGGTTTTATTACAATGTGGAGAAACTAGAAAATAGTTTGAACTAATAATTTTATTATTATATTTTGAAGGTGTTTTAAGAAGTTGGTTTGTGACAAAGTAAATAATTATTCCAAGTATGTAAATAACTTATTACATCTTAGCTATATCCTGACAGAATTCAAACATCTGTCATAAAGCTATTTTTCAGGCTTCTTATTTTGTGTCTGTTCAACCTCCCCATGGTATGTTCTTTGTTCCCAAGTTTTTGTTCTGTTTGATTAAAAGAAGGTATAATTTTAGGTCTCACAGTTAGCCTCCATGTGCAAATGAGGAGCGTGAGCATCCAAGGTGATAAGTGAACTCCCCGAAGTCATAAGCTGTTAAAGGGCGCTCTCTGGACGAGAACGGGTCTTCATCTGTGTGTGAGAGAGAGTGAGCGAGAGGGCGGGGGAGGAATGAGAGAGAATGATGTCCCTGGCAAATGTAACTAATCCTTCCACAGTGTTAAAATAAATTATTAATTATTTGGGAGCAGTTCCTCTTTCACAGTATAATCACAGCCAGATCATCTGGTTAACATGTGTCTTACAAAGCAGGGTTATCAAGCCATAAGTGTTTACATTTGATCCACCGATGCCTAACAATAATTGTCCTGCCTACACGAAAGCCTCAGCTTCCTAATGCTTCCTAATTCTCAGTCGTGTACAACTCTTTGTGATCCCATGGGCCGTAATCTGCCAGGCTCCCCTGGCCGTGGAATTCTCCAGGCAAGAATACTGGAGTGGGTTGCCATTTCCTACTCCAGGCAGCTTCCTAAGGCCTCCAGGAAATACCAGCTTCTGTGAAGTTTACTTCCCTTCCACTCCTTACATTTCTATAAAATGTTCTATGGCATGCCTTACTTTCTTAGATGTGTGCTCAGTCGCTAAGTCGAGACTCTTTGTGACCCCAGGCACTGTAGCCCGTCAGGCTCCTCTGCCCGTGTGATTTCCCAGCCAAAATTCCTGGGAAATGGGTTGTCACTTCCTCTTGCAGGGGATCTTCCTGACCCAGGGACTGAACCTGCCTGCATAGGCAGGTGAATTCTTTAACACTGAGCCACTTGGGAAGCCCACTTTCTTAGATAGAGCACATTGAAAATAATTGAACCTTTTCTTGATGACCCAGAGTTGACATATGAGCTTTTGCTATAATTATTGTTTTAGATTCAGATATAAATACTATGGGACATACTTTGCTTTTGTCTAGAGAATGTTCTAGACTGGACTGTCTGGAATGCTTGCAATGTCTTCAATGTGCTGTCATAACGCTAATTACCTTTAGGATTCTTATAACCTCACTCCTTCCCCAGCACACCCACCCACACAGAAAGTGTTTCTTTTACCTCTCACTCTACTGAAACACAGTCAGCCATTCATATCCACAGGTTCCACTTTTGTGCATTCAGCCATCTTCTATAAGCAACAAACATAAAACTAAGTCATTTTGTATACAGGACTTGGATTTCATTATCTATGGGGGTCCTGGAACCAATCTTCCGTGGATCCCAAGGGATGACTGTATCCATTAAATGTCAGTAACTGGATCAGCCTTGTTTAGTAAAATGCATGCATGCTGAGGGATGCGTGCATCACGTCCGTCCTTGCCACTCTGACTTCATTCCTGTGCTGATTGTGCTAGTACAAAGTAGCCAGTAACAGAGTCTAGCAGATACAAACTGGTCAAGTCTTTCTGTCTTCTTGTCTTATTTTCTCTTCTGTGATGCACACTGTCTGGTGAGTGGTACCATGTGATACAAAGATCTTCACTTGTTATAGGTCCTTACTTTCTTCAAGCTTCTAAGAGCATTACCATCTCCCCAGGGTCATTGCTAGGATGTTATGGTAGGTAGCATAATGGCCTCCAAAGATGTCTACATCCTGATCCCTGAAACCTGTGAGTATGTTATTTTACATGGTGAAGGAATTTTGCAGATGTGATTAAGGACCTTAAAATAGGGAGATTATCCTGGATTATCCCGGTGAACCCACTGTAATCACACAAGTTCTTAAATGTGGGGAAAAAAAAGGCAGAAATAGAAGCGAGGGAGATATGACTATGGAAAAATGTCTAGAAAGGTGCAAGGCTTCTGGCTTTCAGATGGAGGAAGAGGGCAGCAAGCCAAGGGGGCAGACTGTAGAAGTTGGAAAAGGCAAGGAAATGGATTTTTTCCCTCAGAGCCTCCAGAATGGACTCTTTGGTTTTAGCTCATTGAGACCTATGTCAATACCTGTCTCTAATACACAGAACTGTAAGATAATAAATTAATGTGTTTTTTAAGCCCCTAAGTTTGTGGTATTGTGTAACGATAGAAAATTTAGGCAGGTATTAAATCCTGTATCCTGAGTGGGTACTTATGTGTCAATTAACTTTCTTTATCCAACTTAATGTTCTGCCTACCTCAGTTCAGCACCTTTCAGAATTCAGTCCCCTATACTCCCTTTGCTTCCTGTGGAATTCTCCAGACCAGAATACTGGAGTGGATAGCCGTTCCCTTCTGCAGGGGATCTTCCCAACCCAAGGATCAAGCCCACATCTCCTGCATTGCAGGAGAATTCTTTACCAGCTGAGCCACCAGGGAAGCCCAAGTGGTTATTGTCTTAGGCAAAAGTTGGTGATAGCTTGGGCTGAGATAGTAAGAGTGGAAATTGAGAGAAGTTTATGGATTCTAGAAATATTTTGGAATATAAATAAGTTGAATCAATAAAGAGGAAGAGGATGATGTCAAGGATGACTTCCAAATTTTTGGCTTGAACAACTGGATTAGTGGAGGTACCACTTGACAAGATGAAAAAGGCTAAAGGAAGAACAGATAATAGGATTTGGGAACCCAATGCAGAGTTTACTTTTGGACATGATAAACTTGAAATAGCTATGAAATTCAAATGTGTTTGACATGCTTCTGAATACCAATCCTTTGTCAGTTGTAATCATTATGAATTTCTTTCTGTTTTTTGAATTTCTGATATTTATAACTATAATTTATTAAGGCTTCCCTGGTGGCTCAGGCGGTAAAGTGTCTGTCTGCAGTGCAGGAGACCGGGTTCAATCTCTGGGTTGGAAAGATCCCCTGGAGAACGAAATGGCAACCCACTCCAGTATCCTAGCCTGGAAAATCCCATGGACGGAGAAGCCTGGTAGGCTACTGTCCATGGGGTCACAAAGAGTCAGACACAACTGAGCGACTTTACTCATCACTCATAATTTATTAAGTATAGCCATATTGACAAGTAAGGTAGGCTTGAATCTGTCTCCAAGAATGATGGCTGTCAATAATAATAATATCGTAACACCTAAAAGGCAGGAAAAAAATTGAGTAGCTTCAAGATCTCTCTAGTTTATGGTTTCTTCTGTTTATTTTCATTATGTTTAAGGTAGAATCATATGAAATTGCCATTTTTAAGGTCAAAAATATCTAATGTTGGTAACTTCATATGGTTCCATTTACTATTTAAAGACAAAATAATGGTCCTTTATTTTGAAGATGTTTTCATTAGGTGTATGCTGTAAATCAGTTTTGTGCATGTGCCTATACTCCTAGTCTTTTAATCATCATTAAACACAAATGCCTATACTTTCAGAAAGATAACCCATTTAAAATATGCCAAAATGAAGATGAATTTTTAATTCAAAGTGTTTAGCTGGGTTAAGATAAAATTAATTCCATATGATATTATAAAATATATTTTATGCATAACTGTTCTTACAAATGTTTTGTTCTGTACTAATGTACAATTTATACTCTTTTCCCCCAAATTTTAAAGCTGAACCATATGATATTCTTCTATGCGTCTCCCTGAATTAGGGCCATGTGGTATTTGTGTTACATTTCTTCCAGAAGCATACCCTACTGGCCGATTCCTAAAAATATAAATTTTGTTTTATCTTGTACCTGTGGATTGCTTGGGTGCAAGGAGGTATAACTTAACATTTTTCATCCTCGTAAATCCCTCTGACTTGAATACCTGCTTCCCATTTGGATTTTATTGAGCCATATTTTACCTAATGAGGTCTTAGCTTTTTAAAAAGAAATAACTTTGATTTGTAAATTTTGTCATAAAAAAGTGTGGATTTTATATTAGTGTTCTTTCTCCAGCTGATGTCTCCAGTGTAAATAGCAGATCAGCGGTAGTGCTAAGGGCAGCTAGTGAAGGGTGTGTGTGTGTGTGCGTGTGTGTGTGACATATGCAGCACAGCCGGAGTTAATGACATAGGGGTGTGCTGGTTTACAGTGAAAAATGCTAGACTTTATTATTCACAGAGTAGCTCTCTTAGTAGATGTGCTTATTTACCACTGTAATCACAGAAATATTTATATGAAGTAAAACAAAATAATCTTGAAGTTTGGATTTTAAAATTGGATGATTTTTTAAAAAAACCTGAAATTTATTCAATTTTCATTTTACTTTCCAAAAATCAGTTATAAGTTTAAGATATATCCTATAGGAGCATTCATTTTATAACTTCATAGCAACAGGTTAGCTGAAGAGAAATCTGTCAAATTTGGCAGTGGTTCAGAAAATATGTGAACCTGTCACTGTAAGCAGTCTCAAAGGGCGAAATACTTTACAGGAGCTAATTAACCTTAGAAAATAATTACACAAATATGCAAATGTTGTTTAGATAATTCCATGTGTTATCAGCTCAGGTAGTCCATCATAAATGCAGACCCTGCAATGCCTAGGTAGTAGAATCTGGCATAGTTGATAAGGCTTTGGTTACTGTATCACTTCTGTTTGGCATTTAAGAATTAATGATGGCAAGAGTGCGTCAGGAAATTCAACCTGTACTCTGAATACTGCTGAGTTCCGCAGTGTAAATATTCTCTGCATTCTGCCACTGGCAAATTCTAATTAATGGATTTACTTTTGTCTTTTCGTGCACTTTGTACATTTGCATATTCTAAAATCATCCAGCTTGAAGTGCAATACAAAATGCACTCTGATATGAAATTCATGGAGAAACCTGTAAAGCAGATTTAGTATGTTTGCATTTCTGTAATTGAAGCATATTAGAAAGTCTTTCCTATTGAAATCTGTTTAGCTTCAAAGTGCACTCCTGGTAGTATACACTGTCTGGATTATGGTTTATAAATATATAATGATTGTGGACATGGTGTGGGAAGCGGGTTGGAATGATACAAATGTGCCTTGGAACAGCACCGCCTTATTTATAAAATGGAGTTTTCGTAATGTAATCTGTCAGAAATGTGTATTAAAAACTGCTCTAAGTTTATTAGTTCCTGTGCTACCATTGTTGTACAAAACTGCTGCGGGAGGCAGCACATGTTTGGCAGAATTTGTTACATCTTTTAAGGATGGGGGACGACAGAGGAGAGATGGCTGGATGGCATCACTGACTCGATGGACGTGAGTCTGAGTGAACTCCAGGAGTTGGTGGTGGACGGGGAGGCCTGGCGTGCTGTGATTCATGGGGTTGCAAAGAGTCGGACGCGACTGAACTGAACTGATAAGGATGAGGATATGACTCCACTAAACACTGAATAGTAAAAAAAAAAAAAAGCCATAAATTTGTGAAAGTCTTGGGGAACAGTCACATAAGAAAGCCAGGTTTTTTTAATAGCTAAGGTTTATCTCCTTTATTATTTATCTTTAAAAATAATATTTTGAATTAAGCTGTTTAATCGTCTGTCACGTGCCCTTCAAATGTGAATCTCACGTAGTGTCAGCTTTCTCTCGGCAGTTCAAGGCCACTGTTGCTCCTGTGAGTCATGGTGCTTTAGATGCGGTCCTGCCCCTCACAGTGCTCACTGACAGAGCTGGTAGACTTCGTCTCCTTGCGCTATAAGTGCTCTTCCAGTTTCTGTGGGCTTTCTGTTTTTGCAGCCATCACTTTTTGCTCTTGCACCTGTTTGAAACAACCCCTTTGATTTGCAGCTTGTAAATGTGCAGTGGGTTCAGTACAGATGTTAGAATTTGTTAGATGTGGAGCTCCCGCTCAGAGGCTTGTACCTCTAAGAAGCCAGCTCTAGTTCTTCAGTATGATTTCTGATTTGTTGTTGTTGTTGTTTACTTGCTTTATTATAAAAAGCATTCTTTTTGTACTAGCTTTGGAAAGTCCAGAAAGATCTAAAGGAGCTAAGAATAGAAAATATTCACAATCCCGCCATCCATAAGAAGCTGCTTTTAATCTTTTTGACTCTATCTAGTCTTTTTCAAGCCTTTTTACAACAGTGAAAACTATACCACCTATAAAATTAGATGAACTGCATGTATTATTTTATAATCTCATTGAGTAGCTATATAATATTTCCTTAGAAGTGTTAACTTGTTTAAATATTTATTTTTGCATTATTGGATATTTAGGCATCATCCAGATACACTTTCTTCTGTACATGAGGCAATTTACCAGACAACCATCATTTGCCACTTTCCAGATTAGTAGAAGCTAGATTCCTGAAATGGAGTTGGAATATTCCTTTTGAAATGCACTTCATGGTATCATTTGTCAGCAGTATCATTGCCAATAATACTAGCATCGTTAGTCATTTATTAAATGTCTATAGCATGTTTTCTAATGTATAGACAGAATCTGAAAGAGAATATATCTTCAAATTGCTCATATTCTAGAAGGAAGAAGTGACATGTCAGGTTAAATAAATAACAGAATAGAGAAGAAGCAATGAAATAGTACAGGATTCAGTTTAAGCTTACATAGCTAATAGTGGAACAGACATAAGCTTGAGCCAACGGTATTTTACAGTAGTTTTAGACACAGGCAGGATACGACTGAAGTGACTTAGCAGCAGCAGCAGCAGGATAAAAATACCTGTAAAGAGATTAAATACTTTCCATATATTTCTTGTAAGATGCTATCAGTCAAGGGTTAGCAAAATTCTTTCCCTTTCTATATGGGAATCTGACCTTCAGTTAACCTTCTAGCTCTATGTCTCTGGAAGCCTAATAAAGTGGTGTCTTAAGTTGAGTTTCCAAGATAAAAAATTCTGAAGTTGCATGTGGGAAGTTTGTTGGGGAATTCTCTTCAGATCAGCACCTATCAGTTCAGTTCAGTTCACTTGCTCAGTCGGGTCTGACTCTGTGCCACCCCATGGACTGCAGCACACCAGAACTCCCTGTCCATCACCAACTGCTGAAGTTTATTCAAACTCATGTCCATTGAGTCGATGATGCCATCCAACCATCTCATCCTCTGTCATCCCCTTCTTCTCCTGCCTTCAATCTTTCCCAGCATCAGGGTCTTTTCAAATGAGTTAATTCTTCACATCAGGTGGCCAAGTACTGGAGTTTCAGCTTCAGCATCAGTCCTTCCAATGAATATTCAGGACTGATTTTCTTTAGGATGGACTGGTTGGATCTCCTTGCAACCCAAGGGACTCTCAGGAGTCTTCTCCAACACCACAGTTCAAAAGCATCAATTCTTCAGTGCTCAGCTTTCTTTATAGTCCAACTCTCACATCCATACATGACTACTGGAAAAACCGTAGCTTTGAATAGATGGACTTTTGTTGGCAAAGTAATGTCTCCGCTTTTTAGTATGCTGTCTAGGTTGGTCATAACTTTCCTTTCATGGTTGCAGTCACCATCTGCAGTGATTTGGGACCCCCCAAAAATAAAGTCTCTCACTGTTCACATTGTTTCCCTATCATTTGCCATGAAAAGATGAGACTGGATGCCATGATCTTCATTTTCTTTTTTTTTTTTCTTTTTCTTTTTTAAATTTTATTTTATTTTTAAACTTTACATAATTGTATTAGTTTTGCCAAATATCAAAATGAATCCACCACAGGTATACATGTGTTCCTCATTTTCTGAATGTTGAGTTTTAAGTCAACTTTTTCACCCTCCTCTTTCACTTTCATCAAGAGTCTCTTCAGTTCTTCATTTTCTGCCGTAAGAGTGGTGTCATCTGCGTATCTTTATTGATATTTCTCCTGGTGATCTTGATTCCAGCTACTGCTTCATCCAGCCTGGCATTTTGCATGGTGTACTCTGCATATAAGTTAAATAAGTAGGGTGACAGTATACAGCCTTGACATACTCCTTTCCCAATTTGGAACCAGTCTGTTGTTCCATATCCAGTTCTAACTGTTACTTTTTGACCTGCATACATATTTCTCAGGAGGAAGGTCAGGTGGTGTGGTATTCCCATGTCTTTTTAAGAATTTTCCACAGTTTATTGTGATCCACACAGTCAAAGGCTTTGGCATAGTCAGTAAAGCAGAAGTAGATGTTTTTCTGGAACTCTCTTGCTTTTTCAGTGATTCAGTGAATGTTGGCAATTTGATCTTTGGTTCCTCTGCCTTTTCTAAATCCACCTTGAACATCTCAAAGTTCACGGTTCACATACTGTTGAAGCCTGGCTTGGAGAATTTTGAGCATTACATTGCCAGCATGTGAGATGAGTGCAATTGTATGGTAGTTTAAACATTCTTTAGCATTGCCTTTCTTTGGGATTGGAATGAAAACTAACCTTTTCCAGTCCTGTGGTTACTGCTTAGTTTTCCAACTTCACTGGCATATTGAGCACAGCATTTTCACAGCATCATCTTTTAGGATTTGAAATAGCTCAACTGGAACTGCATCATTTCCACTAACTTTGTTCGTAGTGATGCTTCCTAAGGCCCACTTGACTTCGCATTCCAGGATGTCTGGCTCTGGGTGAGTGATCACACCATCGTGGTTATCTGGGTTGTGAAGATCTTTTTGTACAGTTCTGTGTATTCTTGCCACCTCTTCTTAGTGTCTTCTGCTTCTGTTAGGTCCATACCGTTTTTGTCCTGTATTGTGTCCATCTTTGCGTGAAATGTTACCTTGGTATCTCTAATTTTCTTGACAGGATCTCTGGTTTTTCCAATTCTGTTGTTTTCCTCTATTTCTTTGCATTGATAACTGAGGAAGGCTTTCTTATCTCTCCTTGCTATTCTTTGGAACTCTGCATTCATGTGGGTATATCTTTCCTTTTCTCCTTTGCCTTTAGCTTCTCTTCTCTTCTCAGCTATTTGTAAGGCCTCCTCAGACAACCATTTTGCCTTTTTGCATTTCTTTTCCTTGGGGATGGTCTTGATCACTGCCTCCTGCACAATGTCATGAACCTCTGTCCACAGTTCTTCAGGCACTCTGTCTATCAGATCTAATCCCTTGAATCTATTTGTCACTTTCACTGTATAATCGTAAGGGGCTTGATTTAGGTGACACCTGAGTGGTCTAGTGGTTTTCCCTTCTTTCTTCAATTTCAGTCTGCATTTTCCAATAAGGAGTTCATGATCTGAGCCACAGTCAGCAAGAGAATGCACTGGTCATATCAGCACCTATAGGAGAGCAAAAACACAGATTTTGTCTGAAGTTGTTGAACTGCAGTATTGTTATAGCACAGGCCTCACCCACCTTCTTGATGCTCTGGGTCTGGGGTGGCTTTTCAGAGATGTCCTGCCTTGAGGCAAGAAATAGGTCCTTGTAGATCCACATCATCTCAACCAGACTTTGGAGGTAGCTTCCCTTAGAGGTGGGATTGTAACTTTAGGCAAAATAGCTTTGTTTGACTGAGAGCAATCCCTAGAGAGGATCTCACTTAAAGCTATCAGCTGCCAACACTTGTACAGCTCAGGAAATTAGTGCCTGTAACTAAAGGGGGTTCTGGGAAGCATATCACAGCATCCAGTCTAAGTGGCTGGTTGCTGCACAACATTGCCTGTGGAAGAAAATGACCCTGGTTGGTAAACTGCATCTGGATTAGAAGGAATTACGTTGTTGTTTAGTTGCTAAGTCGTGCTGATTCTTTGTGACCCCACGGGCTGTAGTCTACCAGATTCCTCTGCCCGTGAATTTCCCAGGCAAGAATACTGAAGTGTGTTGCCATTTCCTTCTTCAGTGGATCTTCCTGACCCAGGGAACGAACCTATATCTCTTGCTTGGCAGGCTAGATTCTTTACCACTGGGCTGCCAGGAAGCTCAGAAGGAATTATAATAGCCTATGAACACCATAGTTTTGATCTTCCCTGACAGTAGTAACTCCTGTAAGTGGGCAAGTCCCTTGCAGGCAAGGATCCTAAAAGCCACACCTATGGTCTCATTGGAAAAGACCCTGATGCTGGGGGGGATTGGGGGCAGGAGGAGAAGGGGACGACAGAGGATGAGATGGCTGGATGGCATCACCAACTCAATGGACATGAGTTTGGGTAAACTCCGGGAGTTGTTGATGGACAGGGAGGCCTGGCGTGCTGCGATTCATGGGGTCACAAAGAGTCAGACACGACTGAGTGACTGAACTAAAAAAGAAAAACTAAAAAAATGGTGTTTCTAGAGGCATTAGCTTCCATAGATTATGAAACTTGAAGGCAGGATAACTCCTGTCTCTGCCCAAGGTGAGCCTGATTCCCTCATTCCTGAGCAAACACCCCATGGGCCAAACACAGTAACCCCCACAAAGTTCTCTGTTGTGTCTGCTCCAGGAACTGCTGTGGGGCTTCCACTAAAAGGCATACCTGGTGCGCCCCTAATGGCAAACTGTGATTCCCTTTCCTGGATCTTTTTGGGTCAATGTATGTCAAGTGTGGCCTAGAATAATCTTGTATAATGGTTTAGTTGTGCCTGTGGATAACCCCCTAAGTGGGTATTATAGGCATTTTTTTTTTCTTCAGTTGAGTCTGGCTTTTTACATCAGGCTTTTAATTTTAGGTTTAAAACTGAATAATAATTTGATGACCTTAAGAGTCAGGCTGAAAATATTGAAATACTCAGGGCACATGATTACTTCAGATTTCTTTTTCCTGCTACTCCTAAACTATTTTAACATATATCATCTCCATAGACTGTGGAAGAAAAAAAATCAACTGTAATACTAATCTCTGCAAACAGTAGTCTTTACGTTTGAACAGTGGAAAGAGCTGTTGGTTCTTAAGTCACCTTTAGTCATAGATGGTTCATTTGGACCCGGTTGGCAATTTCCCTTGTATCCTGAGTCACAACGTTTTGTTGATTTTTCCTCTGTAATGACTTAGTCCATCCCTTGCTTCCCCTTCACTCTGCCATCAGTCTAAGTAGTGGGATAGTCTACTACTTTATATATGAAATGCTGAACTGCTCCCGTGGAAGTGTTCTCCTGTCTAGTTTTTGCCTAATCTGAGCTGCATTACCCCTGAGATCCCAGACTGTAGTTCATGGTAGAGTTTTTGTCTAGGATTTTCAGACTATTCATGTATATTCCAGTTTTTCCTGGAGCATGAATAAGATCCTTGCAAATAGTAAGAAGGAAGGCTGGAAAGGTAGAGTTTAAAGACTTTGGCTAAAGAGTTCCAGTTCCAGTTATTTGTTTTGTAGGCCATGGCAACCATTTCGGTAAATGACCTTTAAGACAAGAGAGTGAGTGCATCAGAGCCAGGCTTCAGGAAGATTAATCTGGCAAAAAGTAATTGGAAAGACTAGAAGAAATGAGACTAGTTAAAATTCATTGTTGGAGGCTTGGAATGAGATGGGAATTAAATGGAAGAGACAGATAGACTCTAAACAGTATAAAGGAAGGATTTTTGACTGTGAGAAGAAAGCAGGGAGGACTTCGCTGAGATCAAGTAGTGTGGGTTTATAATAGACCCATTGGACTTGTGTGAAGACAGTCCATCAACAATAGAGAAAGGAATACTCCTCACACACTACGTGCTCTCCTGTCTTTGTATGTTAACACACTTATGAAATGGCAAACACAGTGAAGGTCAGGATCGTGGCTTGCTTCTTATCATCCTTACATCTCCACTTTTAGCACAGAACCTAGCTAGCACAGAGTAATCTAATTTCCTATGTGTTTTTAATTCTGTCTCTATAGGAGAATATTTAGGACCATCACAGATATTTAAAATTGTTAGTTCTGCCAACTACCAGCACATAGAAACTCTGTCTTCCTGTTTTGTTTTTACATTTCAGTGTGAGATATAACTAGGGAAATAAGGTGTCTGGGTTGTCTCTAGATTGTCCCAGTTTAGACCTGTTTTCCCAGTACAATTATTAACAATACCTTTCTTCACTCTAAAAGGTTTATAGAATAAATTCTATGGTTACGGTCTATATATGTACAGAAAACTGCTTGGTATGTATTAGTAATTTTAACTATAACTATAAAGAACACACTTGTGTAGCTACCATCCCAGGCAAGAAATGAAATACTGCCAGCCATTAGAAGTCTATTTCCCAATCACAACTGTTTCTCTTCCTTAGAGTAAACCAGTATCCTGATTTTAATAAGAAATATTTTCCTACTTTTTAAACTAATGCACGCTATATTATTAAGGCCAAGTTCAGTTCAGTCACTCAGTTGTGTTCAGTCTTTGCCACCCCATGGACTGTAGCATGCCAGGCCTCCCTGTCCATCACCATCTCCTGGAGCTTGCTCAAACTCATGTCCATTGAGTCAGTGATGCCATCCAACCATCTCATCCTCTGTCGTCTCCTTCTCCTCCCACGTCCAATCTTTCCCAGCATCAGGGTCTTTTCCAGTGAAATCAGTTTTTCGCATCAGGTGGCCGAAGTATTGGAGTTTCAGCTTCAGCATCAGTCCTTCCAGTGAATATTCAGGACTGATTTTCTTTAGGATGGACTGGTTGGATCTCCTTGCAGTCCAAGGGACTCTCAAGAGTCTTCTCCAACACCACAGTTCAAAAGCATCAGTTCTTCAGTGCTCAGCTTTCTTTATAGTCCAACTCTCACATCCATACATGACTACTGGAAAAACCATAGCTTTGACTAGATGGATCTTTGTTGGCAAAGTAATGTCTTTTGCTTTTTAATACGCTGTCTTGTTTGGTCATAACTTTTCTTCCAAGGAGCAAGCGTCTTTTAATTTCATGGCTGCAGTCACTATCCGCAGTGATTTGGGAGCCCCCCAAAATAAAGTCTCTCACAGTTTCCACTGTTGCCCCATCTACTTGCCATGAAGTCATGGGACCAGATGCCATGATCTTAGTTTTCTGAATGTTGACTTTTAAGCCAACTTTTTCACCCTCCTCTTTCACTTTCATCAAGAGGCTCTTTAGTTCTTCTTTGCTTTCTGCCATAAGAGTGGTGTCATCTGCGTATCTGAGGTTATTGATATTTCTCCTGGCAATCTTGATTCCAGCTTGTGCGTCATCCAGCCCAGCATTTCGCATGATGTACTCTGAATATAAGTTAAACAAACAGAGTGACAATATACAACCTTGACATATTCCTTTCCCGATTTGGAACCAGTCTGTTGTTCCATGTCCAGTTCTCACTGTTGCACTAATCTTGACCAGCATACAGATTTCTCAGGAGGAAGGTCAGGTGGTCTGGTTTTCCCATCTCTTAAAGAAATTTCCACAGTTTATTGTGAACCACATAGTCAAAGGCTTTCACATAGTCAATAAAGCAGAAGTAGATGTTTTTCTGGAACTCTCTTGCTTTTTTGATGGTCCAGGGTATTGGAAATGTGATCTCTGGTTCCTCTGCCTTTTCTAAATCCAGCTTGAACATCTGGAAGTTCATAGTTCACATACTGTTGAAGCCTGGCTTAGAGAATTTTGAGTATTACTCAGCTAGCATGTGAGATGAATACAATTGTGTCGTAGTTTGAGCATTCTTTGGCATTGCCTTTCTTTGGGATTGAAATGAAAATTGACTTTTTCCAGTCCTGTCGCTGTTGCTGAGTTTTCCATATTGAGTGCAGCACTTTCACAGCATCATCTTATAGGATTTGAAATAGCTCAGCTGGAATTCTGTCACCTCCACTAGCTTTGTTCATAGTGATGCTTCCGAAGGCCCACTTGACTTCTCATTCCAGGCTGTCTGGCTCTGGGTGAGTGATCACACCACCGTGATTATCTAGGTCATGAAGATTTTTTTTTTTGTATAGTTCTTTGTGTATTCTTGCCACCTCTTCTTAATATCTTATGCTTCTGTTAAGTCCATACCATTTCTATTCTTAATTGTGCCCATCTTTGCATGAAGTGTTCCCTTGGTATCTCTAATTTTCTTGAAGAGATCTCTAGTCTTTCCCATTCTATTATTTTCCTCTATTTCTTTGCATTGATAACTGAGGAAGGCTTTCTTATCTCTCCTTGCTATTCTTTGGAACTCTGCATTCATATGGGTATATCTTTCCTTTTCTCCTTTGCCTTTAGTTTCTCTTCTTTTCTCAGCTATTTGTAAGGCCTCCTCAGACAACCATTTTGCCTTTTTGCATTTCTTTTTCTTGAGGATGATCTTGATCACTGCCTCCTGTATAGTATCACAAACCTCCATTCATAGTTCATCAGGCACTCTGTCAGATCTTGGTATATCAAGGTATATCAGTCAATCAAGGTATATCAATAGGCACTCTGTCTATCAGAGCTTGGTATATTAAGTTATATCAATTGATCAAGGTATAGCAATACCTTGAATCTGTTTGTTACTTCCACTGTATAATCGTAAGGCATTTGATTTAGGTTGTACCTGAATGGTCTAGTGGTTTTCCCTACTTTGTTCAATTTCAGTCTGTATTTTGCAATAAGCAGTTCATGATCTGAGCCACAGTCAGCTCCCGGTCTTATTTTTGCTGACTCTACAGAGCTTCTCCATCTTTGGCTGCAAAGAATATAATCAATCTGGTTTCAATATTGACCATCTGGCAGTGTCCATGTGTAGAGTCTTCTCTTATGTTGTTGGAAGAGGGTTTTTGCTATGACCAGTGCATTCTCTTGGCAGAACTCTGTTAGCCTTTGGCATGCTTTGTTTTGTACTCCAAGACCAAATTTGCCTGTTACTCCAGCTCTCTCTTGACTTCCTACTTTTGCATTCCAGTCCCCTATGATGAAAAGGACATCTTTTTTGAGTGTTATTTCTAGAAGGTCTTGTAGGTCTTCATAGAACCGTTCAACTTCAGCTTCTCCAGCATTACTGGTTGGGGCATAGACTTGGATGACTGTGATATTGAATGGTTTACCTTGGAAACAAACAGAGGTCATTCTGTCATTTTTGAGATTACATCCAAGTACTGCATTTTGAACTCTTCTGTTGACTACGAGGGCTGCTCCACTTCTTTTAAAGGATTCTTTCTCACAATAGTAGATATAATGGTCATCTGAGTTAAATTCGCCCATTCCAGTACATTTTATTTCACTGATTCCTAAAATGTGCAATCTTGCCATCTCCTGTTTGACCACTTCCGTTTTACCTTGATTCATAGACCTAACATTCCAGGTTCCTATGCAATATTGTTCTTTCAGCACTGGACTTCACTTCCATCACCAGTCACACCCACAGCTGGGCACTGTTTTGCTTTGTTTTAAGGCCAGAAGTGCCTACAAAGTCTTCCTTCCAGTTGTTGTTGAGTCACCAAGTCATGTCCAGCTCTTGGCGACCCCATGGACCGCAGCACACCAGGCCTCCCTGAGTTTTCCCTCACCATCTCCCAGAGTTTTCCCAAGTTCATACCCATCGTGTCAGTAATGCCATCCAACCATCTCATCCTCTGTCATCCTCTTCTCCTGCTTTCAGTCTTTCCCAGCTTCAGGATCTTTTCCAATGAATCAGCCCATCGCATCGGTTGGCCAAAATATTGGAGCTTCAGCTTCAGCATCAGTCTTTCCAATGAGTATTCAGGGTTAATTTCTTTTAAGATTGACTGGTTTGATCTCCTTGCTGTCCAAGGGACTCTCGAGCACAACAGTTCAAAAGCATCTGTTCTTCAGCGCCCTGACTTCTTTATCATCTAGCTCTCACAACTGTATGTGACTCCGGGAAAGACTATAGCCTTGACTCTATGGACCTTTGTCAGCAAAGAAGTGTCTTTGCTTTTTAACACACTGTCTAGGTTTGTCATAGCTTTCCTGCCAAGAAGCAACTGTATTCTAACTTCATGCCGGCAGTCACCATCCACAGTGATTTT
Source organism: Bos taurus (assembly GCF_002263795.3). Lineage (NCBI taxonomy): Eukaryota > Metazoa > Chordata > Mammalia > Artiodactyla > Bovidae > Bos > Bos taurus. Next base: position 93,276,426 of record NC_037334.1, on the reverse strand, counting down.
AGAGCCCAAGAAGAAGAAATTTGTCACTGTTTCCACCCTTTCCCCTTCTGTTTGCCATGAAGCGATGGGGCCAGATGCAGTTATCTTAGTTTGAGTTCTGAAGATACATAGGAATGATGCAGGTGAAGGTGATGGGTTAAGCAAAGGCAGAACATATGGGTCGCTTGCCAAACAATGATATCAAAAACAGCCCAGAGATAAGAAATGTATGGCACAATTAGGATATTACAGGATGTTCCCTGCAGTTGGAACACAGAGAGTGTTCTTTCCATTCTCTCTTGGGGAGAAAAGGGTATCTTTTAGATCATCATATTTTGTGCATTCATTTCGAGGCAGAAGCCATATCATGTAAGGCCCTGGTGTCATTCTGAGTTTAAACTTGGTCCTGGAGCTGATGAAAAGACTTTGGAGAGTTCTAAGCAGTGAGTGAGCAAATGGCAACATGTCCATATTTGCATTTTTGAAAAGTTGTTGTCACTACAGAGTTAGGAGAGGGCATTTAAATGGGTAATACCTTCTAGGATGACCCTAGAGGCAGGGAAACTGGACTGGAGATTGTTGCAGTCATCCATTTGTGAAAGGATGAGCTTGGGCTCAGCCAGAGGAAATGAGGATGGAGAGAACTGGTGGCTTTAAGAGAAGGTTGGGGACAATCAAAGGGTTTTTAATTACTGATTTTATGTGGAGTTTGAGAGAGAGAGAAATAGAAGATGATGCTCAGATTTCAGCAGGAGGTAGGGAGCAAAGACAGTGACACAGGTTTAGAGAGGATATTTTTATCAAAGTGTTGAATTGGTTGAGCTTGAAGTATCTGTGGGGCATTCAAAAGGAAATGACCTTGGGTCTGGAGCTCTGGAGAGAAATATAGGCTGGAGATAGACATTAGGGAATAATAGCTTTTATGGAGCAAGTGAAACCATTCACTGGGACCGTAACATAATATTTTAAAATTTCTGAGATGGAAAAGGTGAATAAATTGTGTTCATCATCTAATATTATGACATTCTTAGGGAATCAGTCTTTCGGTGTTAGAGCATCCCAAGAATTATTCATACAAAATATCTTCCTGATGTCTTAGTTTTATCAGTTTGTACTTTTTTAGCTCTTTGTTTTCCACATTATCTGAATTTTAGGTTTAACCATAAATTGTGTTTGCTGTAGAAGTAAACACAATCAATTGAAGTTGTTGTAGAACTTTTGGAATTAAAGCAACATTCATATATTTATTGGACTTGCCTGGTGGCTCAGATGGTAAAGAATCTGCCTGCCATGCGGGAGACCCAGGTTCAATCCTGGGTTGGGAGCGTCTCCTGGAGGAGGGCATGGCAACCCACTCCAGTACTTTTGCCTGGAGAATCCCCATGGACAGAGGAGCATGCTGCAGTCCATGGAGTCGCAGAGTCAGACACGACCGAGCAACTAAAGCACACCAGCAACTTAAGGGAAATATAAAAAGTCCCAGTTTATACATTTAGAAATCCTCCCAGTTCTAGAAATAAAATATATATGGAAAATTGTGTCAGGAAAAGTATTTTTAACAATGTAAATGGAAAATACTTATTGTTAACTTTCTCCTTATTTTCAATTTACAGAGGTACCTAAAATTTTATAAATCAAATAATTTAGATGTATTTATACTCGAAATATTTTCAGATATAAACATAGAAACGCATCTGATATTTCTTAGTGGTCCACTGACTTAAAAGGCCACTAGAACTTTATCCATGCAATTCTAATGAAGTTAGATATATTTTAATATCTCAGGTAAACCCAGAATGAGCCATTTCCCCTCAAAATGTGCCTATTTTAAATATTTTCTTTCAGAAGCTTAGAGTAGCACTTAAGTTTAGCAGTAATTTCCTAATAGCTTAATACTAATTTATTCCCTAATTTGAATTTCCATTGTAGTTCTTTTGTATTGTTATTGTTTGGAATGAGCTATTGCTATCATATTTCTTATGCTGCATAAGCAAGCATATAATTTAATTTTTGATTACTATGATAATAATTAGATGCAGTATGTAATACATGATGTCTGTTTTACTTATAGGAAAATGGCTCTCCTGAAGAACATGCAGTCTATGTGTGGGACCATTTCATAGCCCAGTCTGCAGCTGAGAAGGTATTTTTTGTTGCTCACAGCTATGGAGGACTTGCTTTTGTTGAACTGGTAAGTGCACAGTTAACTCTTATTTTTAATTCGCAAACTCCTTACAGGTTTATCGCCTTCACTCCCATTTTCTTGGTATGGTTACTTGAAATTGTTTTATAAAGGACGAAGATTAAGCATTTGGTGTAATGAATTTCATGTTGTTGCAAAGGAATGTACTTTTATTGTACAGAGCTTTTCATTGCCAATCAGACAACTTTTTGCCTGTTTCTTATTTACATTTCACTTTTTAATTTCTACATTATAGCTCCCCTTTCCATACATTTTATATTTGTGACTCCAGTTTATGTGTACATCGTTGAAGCACTATTATCTGTAAAGTGTTTAAAATTTCTAGAGACTCTTTAACTGACTATACTATCTCTATAAATTAGTACTTGATCAAAACCCATATAATTAGTATTAAAGCTATCAGAAAGATTCTGTTAATCTGCTGTTAAGTGCAACTCCATGCTTAGTCATAAAAATCTCTGCATTTCAAAATAATCCAATTCTTGTAGTTAAGATATGTGTACATAATAGAGAAATCAGCAAGATTTGTGAATTTGGTGTCTGTTCTACCACAGTCTTACAATTATCACACTTTGTGCAGGTATGAATGATGAATGAGGTACAATCAGTCCTAAAAATGTGCTCCATGTTCATTACCCCTTATGTCACTGGAAAGTACCATTGCTGTAACAAAATGATTTATCTGATACAGTGCATTTGATCATTTTAAGTCCATATAGCCTCAAGTGGACAATAAAAGCCAGCATAGCATTGATTGTCTAATTTTTAATGTTTCTAAACTTTGCCATGTATTGCTCTTCATCATGGAAATTATATATCCGTGGTCTTTTCAACTTCCCCACGCCTTACTGCTTACCCATGTGATTTAGATATAAAAATAGTGGTGACACCTGAGAATACTTTAACTGACCTGAATTTATAAATACTGTGCTCTCTTAAGATCTATAAATAACTGAAATCATTCATTTCTTAAATTGATTTCATGTTTACAAATTATATTCAGGTGCTTTTAATTCTGCTGAATTTGTTTTCTACAAAATGGATATCTTAGGATCATTCTCTAACATATGAGTTATGATGTCCTTTTTAAAATGTGAATGTTGGCTTTCAAATAGTTCTTTTAACCATTCAGATATATATAAATGCATTTATAGCTGATATATATGTACCTTATGTTTTCTTCCTTTAAGTCATTAAATTACATAAAACATGAAATTTCATGACTTTATAGAATAGCTTTGAATATGTCTGAAGACCTGCAAGACTGTTCAAATTTAAAACTTCTGTGAAACATACGTTTTCCTGATTTTACCTTAAGACAATTAACATCAAATCTGTACATCAGATTTGGAATTTAAATGAATTTTGGACAGTTTTAAAAAGGAACTTAAGATGCCAGAGTAACAGATGACCTATGCGTCAGTCTTGTTTTGCCTGTCCTTCTTGTCACACACTGGTGGATATTTCTACACTTTTGTTCCACTTTAATATAAAGCACACAGATGTTTCAGAACAAGACTTGACTTCTGACCTTGAGGCTATTAGGGTCAGGGTCCTCAGGGCCTGTGAAATTATCACAAGCTGAGCTAAAGTTTTTCTCCATCACAGGAAGTAACCAGTAAGTAAGAAGTTAAAAAGGAGCTTTGTCAGAGAGACAAGATGGTCTCAGTAAGGGTCAGCTTCTGTAGTCTGCTGTCTCTGCAGGAGGTGCATGCATGGGAGGAGGAATATAATATAACCACTGGCACATCGCATATCTGTCAGGCAACACCAGGACTGAGAAGTCTATTTAATGTAATATACCTTGTTTAGGTTTTAAAGTATTAATGGCGACTATCTTAGCCTCAGATATTTGCTACTTTTTGTCAAGTAACTTTGATAGAGGTATGCAAAGAAGGTATATAGATGGTGGAAGCTAAAGAAAAAGTAGTTTGTGACTTACTGAAAAGAATTCCTCTAAATAAATAACTTAGTTTTACATAAATTTTTGACAAAGCTTGATGAGTACATTTAAGGCCATTGTGTTTCTACTTAATTTCAAGAACTTTTGAAAGATAGCATTGATATTACACAAAAAAATTGAAATATGTTTAAACTTTTTTTTTTTTGCCTAAAGCTGAATCACATTCTTTCCTGGTCTCCCTGTTATTCTTAGAAGAAAACTCATGGTGTTTAAAATGTTGACAAATATTCAGCCTCTCAGTATTTTTCAACATAAATGTATTATATGAAATTGTTTTACAATGATTGAAATATTTAATATTAACTTTACAAAAAAGTTACTTGTGAACATCTTAAATTATGGTTTAGTTTTCTGTTTCAGTAGTACATTTTACATATCAGACAGTAAATCGTTCGGATTTCAGTAAAGTTTAATTTTGTAAAAAAGTTATCATAAAATTGTATCTCCGATTCAAGATTCTGTACACACACATACACACACACACACACACACCCCTTATGGATGGAATGGTCCTAGTTTGTAGCATCACGTTTCAATGCATGGAGATTATTTTCCTACCATCCTCATTCAAGTTCACATTCTTTTTTGGATCATGAATTTTAAGAAAATTTCTTTTAAATATGAACTGTGTGACTAGTACAGTTTTAACATTACATGTAATTACTTTTAGTGCTTATTGTTTGAATAATAGTTACTAGTCAGGACCTGTGCTAAAATATATCTTGTCATTTATTAAATTAAATTCTGTGTAATTAGAGTTTAAAATTAAAGGTACTACTAATAGATATCTGAAAAATTACTTTTAAAGTACAGAATAGTTGTAGAGCTTTCATATTTTGCTAATTGTTGTTTTTTAAAATTGAGAACATAATTTATCATTATACCCTATCTTGAAGTGCAGAATTTGCCTGAAGAATCCAGGAGATGGTTAAGAGATTCATTTTCAAAACCAGTGTCCATTTTATGTAGTAAATAATAACAATGAAAAAAATGATTCTAAAAATATGCCTTTCACTTCCTTTATTCCCATCATATGGTAACATCTCAAGTTTCTAATTCTCTAAACTTTCTGCAATCCTAGTAAAACCAGATATTGATAAGACAGCTCTGGCAGCAATCCTTGCACTCAGTCTTTAGAGTGAAAGGGAAGAACTGTTTATTTTATGAATTGATATTGAATCTTAAAAATAGTGTGTCTATCCTATGTTATTTTTTCTGTGTATTTAAAATAACACTAATAAAGAGCAATAACATACAAAGTTACTCTTATTAAATCATCACTGTCAAAGCCTTCAATTTCTAATAAATTTTGCTTTATATGTCATAGATAGAAATAGTAGTCCTAATCAACAACTTACCAAATTCTTTTAGAAAAACATCTACAACTAATGCAGCTTACATTTGCCTTATAGTAGTTTTTAAAAGTTTAAACTCATTTGTTAGAAATAAAGTGTCATCAAAACACAGTGCCAGTTTTTAAGCTTTGTCATCCCTTTCACCAACCACTTTATGAAGTGATTGCATTGCTTCCATACTCAGTCATTTCAAAGTGTTTTGCTCTTGTCTTGCCATGGTTAGTTTGACAAAATCAGGCCAGCTTCAATTTTTCTTTTATTTGGAAATGTCAGCTTCCTTGTCAGTGCCCGGTTTCAAATCTTAACTCACCTTCCCTGTTTGCAGTGCCCTATACATCAATTTGCATTCAGATTTCTCTCCTTAGTCAAAGTGAAATCACTGTTTTATAGAACACATTAAACAATTTTAGCAAATGTGTTTCATTAGCTTATTGCATCCTCTCAGTTGATATAAAATTAGTATTTTTCTTATTGCTTTTATTTCCTTTTCCACATCATTAGTGGTATGTTCACAACCACCATTAAAAACATCTCTTAGAAATGTGTGAAAAACTGCTCCTTTTGAAAGTGTATCTCTACCCACTTTTGATTTTGGTTTCTCCATGCTTGTCAGCACTTGATTGGCACCTCACTTGCATGTGAATTAAGGAATGAAGGGAACTCGATTTTCCTGCCATTGTTCCATGCTGGGCTCTCTAGCCTCTAGGCAGCCTAAGCTGACCTTCAGCAGCTGATAGAGGACTATTTTTTGGACTTAGTTGTATGTGGACACTCAAGCTCAGTCTACTCTTAAGAGTTGATCTTTTAAAAATTGCCTAGAGCATAATTTGGATTTACACTGAAAAGAAAAAGGAACAGGACTAAAAGAATTATTTTTTGCCTTTAGTGACATGCATTAACTGTGACTTTAAAGAAGCATCATTTACATTCTATCTACAAAGAACAAAGTAAATTGGTTATAGGTAGCATATCTGCTTAATGTGATCAATGGAAATACCTAAAATATGGGCTGCTTGGAATCAAGAATTGAGGAGAGGTAGAATACTGGCTTATAAACAAAGAAAAATTGAGCCATTGGAGTGTCAAAACAATTCAGGCCAAAAACACTTCTTAAAAACCTTTCAAGTTTAAAATGTAAATCAGTAAAAATACATCACTGTAATATAACTTGAATTTCTGCATTGACTGCCTACATGATACAAGTAGCATGTTAATGCGTGGGATGATTACAACTTGTGTATGGAATCTCTATCTTATTTCTCTAGTTGTTTCGTGTGAAAACAATTTAGTTTTTCAATTTTTGTGGGCTCCTTAGAGAGAGACCAGAGGGTATATTATTTTTGCCTCCTATATTCAATTTTGTTTAATTCTTTGCATATAGTATAGATACTGTCTTTCGACTGATTGTTGATGACAGTAATTTTAGGAGTTAGTTGCAAGAGCCTAAGTAAGATCCAGTGAAAGGTTTTATGAACCTAGATGACTAGTAAGGGAGAAGCACACATCAGATGTTAAGGAAACAAAATCTCCATGACGTAAGGACATTGGATCTGGAAAGCTGAATGAAAACAAAGAGGGATTAATATCTTTCCCGGTGCACACCTCCAGAAGCATGTTGAAGTGGATGTGAAGGGAGATGAAGCACAATAAATAACAAGTAATGAACAGTGATTATGCTCATATGTAGATATTGGGGAAAATATTTGTATATACTGAGTATTTAATAATTATGGCTAATAGAATAAATGAGATATCAAAGGAGTTTCATATACAGATGTGATTTGTTAAGCTTCACAGTAGTTACCTCTGTATTGAGATTTGATTTGTTTTACCTTCTACTCAAATGATTTTCAATAAGTATTAGGAGGTCTAACGGTTGGAACTTCCCTGGTGGCTCAGATGGTAAAGTGTCTGCCTACAACGCGGAAGACCCAGGTTCGATCCCTGGGTCGGAAAGATCTCCTGGAGAAGGAAATGGCAACCCACTTCAGTATTCTTGCCTGGAAGATTCCATGGACAAAGGAGCCTGGTAGGCTACAGTCCATGGGATCGCAGAGTCAGACACGACTGAGCAACTTCAATGTCAATGTCAACGGTTGGAAAGAATGGCTCAATTTGTTAATTTTTGTATTAACTCTTCTCCCTTTGTCCCATATCTAACCAACCAATACATTTTGTCAGGTTTATTTTCTTCTCTCTGAAATATTGATCATGTCTTCTCCTCTATGTGCCCACTGTTGTTAATTCATCATTTCACAGCAGTATCACTGCACTCATACACATTTTTCTACCGGCTCTCTTTTCTCTCCATTCCATCCTGTATACCACACCATGGTTGATATTATTTAAACCCCCTTTCTACCAAACCATTGCAGAATCATAGTAAGAAAGAAAGTGAAGTCGCTCAGTTGTGTCCAACTCTGTGCAACCCCATGGACGGTAGCCTACCAGGCTCCTCTGTCCATGGGATTCTCCAGGCAAGTAAACTGGAGTGGGTTGCCATTACCTTTTCCAGGGTATCTTCCCGACCGAGAGGTCAAACCCAGGTCTCCCACATTGCAGGTGGATGCTTTCCCGTCTGAGCCACCAGGGAAGCCCTCCAGAATCATATTGGCTCCCTATTGTCTCACCTCACCTATCTTCTTTGTCACTTTAACACCTTCTGTGTAATCTGATTATCTCTTTCCAGCTGTATTTTTCCCAATAGCAACTTTCAGTTCTAGTCTAATTTCTTATTACTACCATTGTTTAGAGTTGACTCATTGGAAAAGACTCTGAAACTGGGAGGGATTGGGGGCAGGAGGAGAAGGGGACGACAGAGGATGAGATGGCTGAGTGAACTCCGGGAGTTGGTGATGGACAGGGAGGCCTGGCGTGCTGCGATTCATGGGGCCTCAAACAGTCGGACATGACTGAGCGACTGATCTGATCTGACCATTGTTTCATCTCTCTGTGCCTCTACCCCAGGCCTCCAAGTTCAATGTAGTGGAAGAACACGAAACTTGAATGAAGATGACCTGGGCTTGAATCCTAGTTCCGATACCTGCAAATTATAAGTTGGGTCAGATCCTATATGTGTGTCCTTCTCTGTAGGTATCCACTTTTTATAAGCAGAGTTTGAGGGTTAAATCACAAAATTCCTGGTTGCTGCTGCTGCTAAGTCGCTTCAGTCATGTCCGACTCTGTATGACCCCATAGACGGCAGCCCACCAGACTCCCCATCCCTGGGATTCTCCAAGCAAGAACACTGGAGTGGGCTGCCATTGCCTTCTCCAAAATTCCTGGTTATTAGGAATTAAATCATTGTTTATTAAACATGAGTCTAAAGAACCCTCAGTTCAGTTCAGTCGCTCAGTCGTGTCTGACTCTTTGCAACCCCATGAATCGCAGCATGCCAGGCCTCCCTGTCCATCACCAACTCCCGGAATTCACTCAAACTCATGTCCATCGAATCGGTGATGCCATCCAGCCATCTCATCCTCTGTCATCCCCTTCTCCTCCTGCCCCCAATCCCTCCCAGCATCAGAGTCTTTTCCAATGAGGCAACTCTTTGTATGAGGTAGCCAAAGTACTGGAGTTTCAGCTTCAGCATCATTCCTTCCAAAGAAATCCCAGGGCTGATCTCCTTCAGAATGGACTGGTTGGATCTCTTTGCAGTCCAAGGGACTCTCAAGAGTCTTCTCCAACACCACAGTTCAAAAGCATCAATTCTTCAGTGCTCAGCCTTCTTCACAGTCCAACTCTCACATCCGTACATGTTGGCAAAGTAATGTCTGCTTTTTAATATGCTATCTAGGTTGGTCATAACTTTCCTTCCAAGAAGTAAGTGTCTTGTAATTTCATGGCTGCAATCATCATCTGCAGTGATTTTGGAGCCTGTAAAAAATAAAGTCTGACACTGTTTCCACTGTTTCCCCATCTATTTCCCATGAAGTGATGGGACCAGATGCCATGATCTTAGTTTTCTGAATGTTGAGTTTTAAGCCAACTTTTTCACTCTCCTCTTTCACTTTCATCAAGAGGCTTTTTAGTTCCTCTTCACTTTCTGCCATAAGGGTGGTGTCATCTGCATATCTGAGGTTACTGATATTTCTCCCAGCAATCTTGATTCCAGCTTGTGCTTCTTCCAGCCCAGCGTTTCTCATGATGTACTCTGCAAATAAGTTAAATAAGCAGGGTGACAATATACAGCCTTGACGTACTCCTTTTCCTATTTGGAACTAGTCTGTTGTTCCATGTCCAGTTCTAACTGTTGCTTTCTGACCTGCATATAGGTTTCTCAAGAGGCAGGTCAGGTGGTCTGGTATTCCCATCTGTTTCAGAATTTTCCACAGTTTATTGTGATCCACACAGTCAAAGGCTTTGGCATAGTCAATAAAGCAGAAATAGATGTTTTTCTGGAACTCTCTTACTTTTTCAATGATCCAGCGGATGTTGGCAATTTGATCTCTGGTTCTTCTGCCTTTCCTAAAGGACCCTAGTATACACTTATTCTCATTTTTGTTAATGCCATTTCCCCTTCCCAAGTGAAAGAATTTTCCTCCTTACCAGATTTTTCAAAAAGTATTCTCAATTAACCCCCCCCTTTTCCTATAATATTTGTATCTTTTACAATTTAATCTTTACTAATTAGTTTTGTTTTTAAATTATCTTTGATCTCTAAATCTTGCCCAAATCATCTGGAAACAGCTTGAGAATAAAGAGTCTAACATAGCTTTTATTCCCCCCATCACACGTTTGGGAAGAATATATAACAACATGTGAAGTCTTGAATACCTGCACAGTTAATTGACTATTTTATAGAGTTTAAGCCTTAACAATAACTCTCTTACTAATTAAGCTTCTTCATTCTACCCTCCATTTGAATATTGATTAATTTGGGAATTCTGCCTAATCAGTTCTTTCACTTTGGACAACATCACCCCTTTTGTTCCTGGAGTTTCTTATACAGTTTCCTCTCTGCTGGTGTACCCAAACCACAGGGTGACCAAAAAGGCTGCCTCTCTGTGACTCATTCTTCAAAGTATAGTCTTCTCAATCAAAAAGGAAAGTTATTTCTCTGATAATGAGTGATGTTGAGCATCTTTTCATGTGTTTGTTAGCCATCTGTATGTCTTTTTTGGAGTCACTCATTATCAGAGAAATGCAAATCAAAACCACTATGAGGTACCATTTCACACCAGTCAGAATGGCTGCGATCCAAAAGTCTACAAATAATAAATGCTGGAGAGGGTGTGGAGAAAAGGGAACCCTCTTACACTGTTGGTGGGAATGCAAACTAGTACAGCCACTATGGAGAACAGTGTGGAGATTCCTTAAAAAACTGGAAATAGAACTGCCTTATGATCCAGCAATCCCACTGCTGGGCATACACACTGAGGAAACCAGAAGGGAAAGAGACACGTGTACCCCAATGTTCATCGCAGCACTGTTTATAATAGCCAAGACATGGAAGCAACCTAGATGTCCATCAGCAGATGAATGGATAAGCAAGCTGTGGTACATATACACAATGGAGTATTACTCAGCCATTAAAAAGAATACATTTGAATCAGTTCTAATGAGGTGGATGAAACTGGAGCCTATTATACAGAGTGAAGTAAGCCAGAAGGAAAAACATAAATACAGTATTCTAACGCATATATATGGAATTTAGAAAGATGGTAACAATAACCCTGTGTACGAGACAGCAAAAGAGACACTGATGTATAGAACAGTCTTATGGACTCTGTGGGAGAGGGAGAGGGTGGGAAGATTTGGGAGAATGACATTGTAACATGTAAAATATCATGTAAGAAACGAGTTGCCAGTCCAGGTTCGATCCACGATACTGGATGCTTGGGGCTGGTGCACTGGGACGACCCAGAGGGATGGTATGGGGAGGGAGGAGGGAGGAGGGTTCAGGATGGGGAACACATGTATACCTGTGGTGGATTCATTTTGATATTTGTCAAAACTAATACAATTATGTAAAGTTTAAAAATAAAATAAAATTAAAAAAAAAATAAATAAATAAATAAAACAAAAAAAAAAAAAAAAGGAAAGTTATTAAACTAAGTTATCGTCTTTGTTGTTGTTGCTTAGTTGCTAAATCATTTCTGACTCTTTTGCGCCCTGACGGACTTTAGTTACCCGCCAGATTCTTCTGTCCATGGGATTTTTCCAGGCAAGAGTCCTGGAGTGGGTTGCCATTTCCTTCCCCAGGAGATCTTCCTGACCCAGGGATCAAACCTGCATCTGCTGCATTGGCAGGCAAATTCTTTCTGTCTTCTCATAATAGTGTAAGGTAGTGTCTGAAATAAGTCTGGGAAACTCTACTTTATCATCAGTCGTGAATCTAAGATTACTTTTTATTTAGTAATTAGTTACTTTTGCTTATTTCCATGTTTAACTTTTTAAAAATTTTGAGATACAATCTCATATCTGCATTGAGACATAATTGAGATTTTTGAGGTTTACTGAGATATATAATTCACATACCAAAAAATTCATTTTTTAAGTATACAGGTCAGCAGTTTGTACCTTCACTATGTAATTTTTAGAACACCAAAAGAAGTTCCATACTCATTAGCCATCACTCTCCTACTTAGAATCCCACCAGCAGTATAGGAGGAGTCCGGTTTCTCCATACCCACTAACACTCATATACTGTCTGTCTCTTTTACTTTTGCAGTGCTAGTTGGGGTGAAATGGTATCTTGCAGCTTTTATTTGCTTTTCTCTATGACTGATAACTTTGAGCATCTTTCAATGTGGTATTAGCCATTTGTATGTTTGTTTTGGAGAAATGGTCAGTTAAAACATTTTGTCCATTTTTTAATTATGTTGTCATTTTACTGTTGAGTCATAAGAGTTCTTGATATATCGTGGACACATGATTCCAGTGGATATCAGGTACGTGATTTGAAATATTTTCTCTCATTCTGTGGGTTTTATTTTCAGTTTCTTCATGATGATCTTTGATGTACAGAAGTGTTTTATTTAGATGAAGTCCAATTTATCTAGTTTTTGTTGTTGTCACTTGAGTTATTTTTTTTCATTGTGTGAAGTAGGAGTCCAGCATAATCCTTTTGGGACTTCCCTGGTGAGTCAGCTAGTAAAGAATCCTCCTGTCAATGCAGGAGACCTGCGTTTGATCTCACTCCAGTATTCTGGAGAATTCCATGGGCAGAGGAGCCTGGCAGAGTACAGTCTGTGCCATCCCAAAGAGCCAGACATGACTGAGTGACTAACACTTTCACTATTGTAAGTGCAGTTGTTTTTTAATTTTGTTTTCAGATTGCTTATTGCCAGGAAATAGAAACACAATTCATTTTTGTGTCTTCATCTTGTATCCCACAACCTTACTGAATTCATTTGTTAATTCTAATTGTGTGTGTTTGTGTGTGTGTGAATTCCTTAGGGTTTTCTATGTTCAAGATCATATAACCTGTGAATGAAAATAGCTTTACTTCTTCCTTTCAAATTTAGATGTTTGTTTGTTTGTTGCCTAATTGGCCTGTCCAGTAGAGTGGTATATAGAAGTAACTTGAGTGGGCCTCCTTTTGTTCCTGATCTTAAGGGGAAATCATTTTTTTTTCATCATTAAGTATGATGTGTCTTGTGATTACTTCCATCCCTGATAGATCATTTCTGCTAAGGACTGAATGTGCTCCTTAATATCTCCCAGTCACAGCAAGATCAGGTTGTTCAGAAGGCAGAAATGGAGAAATTTTTCACTAATCTTTATAGAATCCTTTTGTAGAGTAAAGGATCCTTGTTACCCCATCAGAATTACCTTTGGAGGAGGTTTTTCAATATCCATATAGATAGACTGCGTCCGGGTCTTCCTGGCTTGTGTCTGTGCCACTCAGAGATTGGGCATTGTATTGCCTCATTCAACAGAGGCTGCCAGGAAATCACTGTCTGCTGAAATCAGTACAATAACATGTTGAGGAGAACCCAGAAAAACTGACATATTAATTTGTTAGACTAAGTCTTTCTATAAGAAACATTTCTTTTTCCTTTGGTTTTATAAAAGATCTTAATGAGAGATTTTGTATTTTACTGCAGAGATGAGAGCATGATTGACTATTGTAAGTCTTTTATAAGAGGGATTATAGAAAGACATATTTCACTTAATAATGGAGCTGTTTTTACTCTTGTTATAGCCTTATGATGATCACTCAATGTAAGCACTCCCCCATATGAGATTCCCAACCACAGTGACACCTCTGATTTGACACCACAAATTGAAATGAGCTCTTAGAAGAAAAAATTTTCAAATCAAAACCATTTAACATCTATCTTAGAAGTTAGACCTCAATTTTTGTTGAATAATTTATTCAGATTAACACAGACAAGTCAAGTAGACTCAGACTTGAAGCATACTAGATTAATGTTAGAGTAAAGCTTGCGAGAACAGGATGGAAGTCAGCTGTGGACAAAGGCTCATTACTAGAGTTCAAGATGGTTTCAAGAAGAGCTAGTTCAGCTGGAGAACTTGAATTTGGAGGGAGCAGCAGTTGAACCAACACTAGGTAGGGATCTGTCGAGCAGTGTGAGTACAGGTTTGAATCAGGAGGCATAATCTGGTTGCAGGGAGCAGAAAATGAAGGCATTGGGTGAGAATTGAGCAAACAGAATGTCATTGGTTCTAAGACTACCTCTTCTCCACAACCAAACTCCACCTCTTTGCCTAATAGGGAAGGAAGAAAAAAAAGAAGATGATTCAACACTGGGACAGGATGAATAAATCAACCAAAGTTTAAGGCCTCAACCATTGACTGGGGATTTAGAAACAGGGTCTTCTCTTGAGAAAGAAAGAGGGTCTAGTAGGCAGAAAAATCAGGACAATGAAATGATGAATCAAGGTAGCAGTTCAGTTTATATAACAAGTCAGAATGAGATCGAGTAGAATATTTCGTTCTAAGTTCATGTGGACACACCTTACCCTTGGTAGACTGGTTATCAGGTTTCTGTGGCAATAAAAGACTTAGGGTGGGAAGAGGTACGTTTTTCCTGCTCTTAGACTGTGAAATGATCACACTGTGGGTCTAAAGCTTTCTCTGGGTCCCAGGAAACAAAGTGATACTACTCCTCTAAGCTCCTGGGATCTTCACTTTTAGAATTGGGACTTTTAACATATATATTAAAAATTATATGAATATATACAATTTTTTCTCACTTCGTATTTTCTGTTGTAAGTTTTCCACACTTTTTCATTGAATGAATTTAGTTCCCAAAAAAGCCCTGCACCTCTGAAGTGTGACTTCATAAAAGTTATTTATTGGAGTTAAGATTGAATATTATGCCCTCAAAATAAGAAGTGGTTCAGAAAACTATCACAGATATTCATTCATTTATTCAGTTGAAATCCCACTCTGTACAAGTACTGGGGAAGCAGATTAGCACCCATGACCCCTAGCTTCAGGAAAGTTATATTCTAAGTGCACCATGTGTGTGTGTGTGCTCAGTCATGTCTGATTCTTTGCAGCTCTGTGGACTGTAGCCACCAGGCTCCTCTGTGTGGTTTTTCAAGCAAGGATACTGGAGTGGGTTGCCATTTCCTCCTCAAGGGGATCTTCCCAACCCAGGGATCGAACATGTGTCTCCTGTATTGACAGGCAGATTCTTTACCACCGCACCACCTGGGGAGCCCTAATTCTAACTAGGAAACACAATTAAACAAAGAGAATAGTATCATAAGATAATGTGAAGTGAAAGTTTAGCCACGAGGTGCTTGTATTAACTTCCCCGGTATAAAGATCCATGCAGTAAATTTGTCTTAAATAAGAATTGTTTCTGTTCATAAAGTGATAAGCTCTTTTTGCCAGAAAATTAAAAAGTCTATAATGCTTTTTTACCTTTGTCTCCTGTAAACCCAGCACTATGGTTAATTTCCCATTTTATTAGTTACTCTCAGCCTTAATCTCTTACTCAGTGTCTTAATTTATACTTATCTTTTGCTTTAAGTCACCTCAGAATCCTTTTCTTAATTAATGGCAGAGGATAAATAACAAATCCTCTGTCTTCTCTGGTTCTTAGTATGCTGCCTAGCCCAGCTGAACTTGTAATAATGCTCAGTAAATTGTTTTTGATCCTAGATTTATATATAGATAAGTTGTCAGAAGCAGATCTCAGATGGTGTTGTGTTGGGTCAGAAGAAAGTGGCATCTGGGCATTTGTACAGAGAGCCACACAACAGAGCAAAGCAAGGTGGATGGGAGAACAGAGCTGACCAGCAAGGACATTTGAGCAAGTCTGTTTCAATGTCTAGGAGGTACAGTTTGTGACCCTGAAGTTTTGAACACTTAGACCATTAATGAAAATTGATCAGTGAATGTAGAAAATCGAGTAAGAAGATATTAAAATCTCAAATCAAGAGAAGTAGCCAAACTTAACCCTAACCCCAAACTTCATTTTCTGTGATTAAATTGAACAAGTTAAACCTCATATCCTCTAGGAATTAGTTTGCACGTTTATATATTTATTAGTGTATTCAGATCTCTTCCTAGTTTTCCATACCTTACTTGAATTAATCTCATAAGTTTATTAAAGAGCATTAGAATACAATAAAATTTTTAATTAATATTATAGTGACAATTTAATAATTGAGTCAAATGATTTAAAAGTGTCCTAGCTTCTAATAGGCTTAGCTTATGTCTAAATATCCATAAATCTTGATATCTATTTTCTAGGATCTTATCTTCAAATTTCTTTACTGCATTAATTAGACATATAAATTAGAAGAAAAGCTTGAATTTGTCTTTCTAGAAGAGAGGCATTAGGCAGAAAGACTGAGTACACTCAGCTTTCTCTTCCAATAGAACTATCCCATGTTGACTTCTTTCCAGTTATAAGGCATCAAGGGATTCTTTATAATTATAATATTGAATTTCTAAGAGTATCCAGTAGCTGTTTGCTAACAACAAAGAAACCTCGACTTTCTCTGTGAAGCGATGTCCTATACGTTGTAATAAAATGATCTGACACCCCTACCCTACGTTGCCTTTGTTGTATTACTGCTCAATTTACATCAGAAAAAAGATTCCTAGTTCCAGTACCGTTAATAAATATAGTTTCTGCCACTCTTACAGATCTACACTATTACAGACTCAGCCTTAAGTTTTCAATTTTGTTTCCTGTTGCACATTTTAGGACACCTATCAAAATGTTAAATATATTCATATTTATGTCCTAGTATTAAATATGTAGTAATATATTAGACATATTTGTGTGTGTGTGTGCTTAATTGTGTCTGGCTCTTTGAGATCCCATGGACTGAAGCCCACCAGACTCTTCTCTCCATGGGATTTTCCAGGCAAGAATACTGGAGTGAGTTGCCATTTCCTACTCCAGTGGATCTTCCCAATCCAGGGATCAAACCCACACCTCCTGAATCTCCTGGTCTCCTGCTTTGGCAGGTGGATTCTACCACTGTGCCATCTGGGAAACCCACAATTAGCATATTATAAACCTTAATATTTGATAACACTTGTGTTTTCTCTAAGATCTTATACTAAACTCTCAAGCAGAACAGATACTTTCATTTCTGATTGCTGTGGTAGAGACCTCTCTTACTCTAATAGAACCTTGTCATTGCTATTATCATAGAATCCATTTTATCTGTCAGCTAGCCATAGACGTTGTTGGGTCAAGAACAATTCTTAACAATTCATAACAGTGTCACTGAAATTGAGCATTTTAAATGGAACTAGTATTTATGAATGTCTTGCAAATCAGAAGGCAGAGACATTATGTTCAGCAGCAGCAACACTAATGCTTAAATGATACTGTGTACCAGGCACTGTCCTAAGCATGTACTTCATGTAAATATACTTTATCTCATTCAATCACTATAGCTTTATAAGTACTGTTATCATCCCCATTTTATAGATGAGAAACATATAAATGTATATTTTTTCCTTTAAAGCTGTGGCCTATCCACTTTACAGCAGAAACCCACACAACATTGTAAAGCAACTGTACTCCAATAATTGTTTTTTAAGTGTACCTCTCCCTTTGTCACAGTAAGCTCCCCCATCAGATACCTGCGCAGTGCGCATGTTATATGATACTATTGGGCTTCCCATGTGGCGCTGGTGGTTAAAGAATCCACCTGCCAACGCAGGAGACGTGAGACACAGGCTCAGTCCCTGGGTCAGGAAGATCCCCTGGAGGAGGAAATGGCAACCCACTCCAGGATTCTTGCCTGGAGAATCCCATGGACAGAGGAGCCTGGAGGGCTACAGGCCATGGGGTCACAAAGAGTTGGACCCAACAAAGCGACTGAGCACACAGGACTCTAACTATGGTGACTCTTATCCATAAAAGAGTCTCCTGGTTTTTCATGTATTTCAGGACTCAGTTCTTATTTCTCTGTTGAATTACATGATCACTTAGTTTTTATTCTCTAGCCTCTTTGCTGCTTATTCTTTTTTGTGCCTTCCAAGCAGACTTTCTGTTTAAATCAATTCTTAATTACCCAAACTAATGAAGGGGAAAGAAGGTGTGGAAAATTTAAAATAACAGGCAATCCCCAAATCATTTTTAAGTTTTGAATATGTTTTGATGTGGTGTTCTGGAAATTCAGTTTAAGCAGAAAAATTGAAAACACTATGAAAATCTGGAAAGCAGATGAGTTTCCTTGGCCAAGCCCCTGGTTGGCTCTTCTTTGTTGCTTCTTCCATGCTGGAAATAGATGGCTGTCTTCTAATGTCGACTAAATGGAATTGACCTTTCAAGTCTTCCTGGAACAATCTCTGCTATCAGTGTTTGCTCCTTCGCACTGTCCACATCAATAAGTTACACCTGGAAATGATAGCTATCTAACGTAGCACCTACCAAGTACCATACATTGTCTTTAAGTGCTTTATCAATATTAATCATGTAATCCTTATGATGGAAGTATTATTACAATCCTCAGTTATATATGAGGAAGCAGCAAAATATTAAGTATAACTAAGATCATACAGCCAGTAAGTTATGGATCCAGAATTTAAACCTAGACTGTGGAACTCCAAAGCCCACATTCGTGACCAGTATGCATACTGCCATTCAGAGGAGAGCATTTGTTTAGGATATAAACAGATTTGTTCATTAAGCATTATTTTAGCTAGTCATTGTACAGCTTACAGTAGGTATTATTAGGCCTATTTGCAGATGAAGGAGTCAGAAAGGTTGAGGAACTTGTCCAAAGCTGTACAACAAAGAGGAGTCAGAATCAAAATTCATTCAGTTTGTAATTGAAATCCCATCTCAGAATCAATGAATTTACCATGAAACATTCCCTCTGATGGGTTTTGGGAAACGTACATGACATATTTTTCTAATAAACTAGAATTTTTTAATTAATGAAGGAACTTTCCATTTAAAGAAATTGTTTATATTTCAAAGCACAAACTTCTTTGATAAGATATATATCTTACCTGACAAAATTGAGGATATACTTTTAAAAGCAAAAATCACACATATTGTACAGATTTATATCAGGAAGAATAAAATTTCATTATTCAGTGCCTATCACTCTGTTAAGACATATCAAATAGTAGGTGATAATACTCTAAAATTGTTTTTCTACATTTTTCCTATGTATTAGAGGAAATATAAGTTTAAATATTGTAACAAAATGAAACTATGGTTGCTTGGTCCTCTGAATTTTACTTACTATAAATTGGAGTTTATATTTCACTGTGAATATTAGACCACTCAAAATTCTTATATTTGAAGTTAAAATTGGAAAAGGAAATGTTTGAGTACCTATAATTAACCTAATACTTCATGCTTTTACGATTTATTATAAGTGTTTCACCTGATACCTAATTCTTGAAAAGTTACGAGATTTTTATATTGCTTTGATTTTATATTATGCTTTCTCCATGTAAATAAAGTTTTTATAAAAGTTTAGATCTCAATAAAGATGATCAAACAACTTAATGACAGATTTTGTTAAACTTTAGGAAAAGAAGTCTTATTAAATAAACTGAAACTAAAACTTAGCAGTATAGAAAGCACTAGAAATGTGAAAAAAATAAGCTATGTTTATCCTCTATAGTCTCATATTTCTCTCCATTGGCTATATAAACCAGTGTCTTAAGGTATCTTTGTCCTTTTAACAGTCAAATAAACAGCTGTAAATAGTGGACTTTATAATAGAAGTCTGATTTTCTTATTTTATGTAGTATTTTTCCAGGGAAAGTTTGTATAGCAATAGCTAAAAGAAAAATATGTTATTTTTAATATTAGAAGCGTTCACTACATACTTGATAGAAAATACATCTGCAGCTAAAAATTTTAATCCAGAATTCCAAAGTGGAAGTCAATTAAGTATATTAGTAGATGTTTACAGAATTTTTCTTATTTACTTGGCATTGTCTATATTATACTTCCTGCCATTATTTTTCCTGATTGAAATATAATTTTTAACTTCTTTTAAGTTTCGAAATAATTTTGTACTCAAGTAGTCCTTTGAAAACCTGGTAATTGAATGTTTCTGATGTAGCTTCATAAAGCATCTGACTTGCCTTCAAGACCATTTGAGAGGGACAGAGCTTTGTGTAGTAGCCCTTAAGCTTATTGTACATTCTAATCAGATTTTAGAGTGATTTTGGACATACAGATACTAACTTTAAAAGAAAAACTGCTCCAAATATCAATAGGTTAGCCACTATGGAGAATATTCTTTGGTGACTGGATGAGTTTTAGTCTGAGAATGATGACTCTAATTTTACATCTTGAATTATTTCTCCCGTGACATTTTCAATTATTCCCTGTTCAAGAACAGTATTCCTTTTTTCTGGATTTTTATTTCCCTTTCGTACCAAACATACAAAAAACTGACCTTCTGAAATGTCAGCAGAATTCAGCTATGCCAGAAAGTTTTAAGAAATCTTTATTTGCACAACCTTAAAAGTAATGCTGGCTGTTTCTCCTGTGATGCTTTCTTCCCTTTTGCTGCACTCTAGATCCCAGAAAGAGTTTTTAACTCTTAAAAATAACCCATTTTAAGCATTCTCCCTAGCTCATAAAAATAACACATTTTAAGAATTCGTGGGAAGTGTATGGTATTCATCAGTATATATTTACTGTCTGAAGCTGATATAGCTGTAAGGTTTTTCAGATCCAATTGATCTATTGCGCATGTTCCCTCCCTAGGTTGCTGGACGTGCTTCTATTTGCATAAGGCCCTGGGCAAGGTTCTTTCTTGCATTGATTGGCCTGTCCAAGGCAGTCTGATGTGTTCTTGCATTGATCACTTTGTCTTTTCTTGGAAGACAGTGTTACACTGAGTTCATCTCAAAACATTCTAGGGAGAAGGTAAAACTTGACTGCAGATGTCTCAATTTTATTCAGATGTTCTTTTGAGTGTAGGCTCTTTTTGCTAGGATAAGTATCTCTTTTTTTCCCCCCTTGCCTAATTTGGATGTTTCTTCAGTTTGAGTGTACTGTAGACTAGATTATATTTGAAAAAGCTGTGTTAAAGAAAATTGCCAGAGTATATGCCACTTATCTTGTACTATTTTTGTTTTTAAAACAGTGTATCTCTCTTCCAGCTAAAACTATTTTCTTTAAAGATAATCCCTTAAACCTAGACATAAACTAAAAAATTTACTGGTGTTTGTGATAGGTTACCACTTATCTTTACTAGCTTTACAGATTCCTTGGTTTGAGTGGAAATGCATTGCTTTATGTGTTTAAGAAAATAAGCAGCTTTGTTAGTTTCACTATCAAACAGTTGTCCAGAATGGCTTGTATGTTACTACTGATTATTGTTAGTTATGTTAATCTGAATAGTATAAACTTGTCAAATGTGGAAATTATTAAGCAGCTACATATCAAGTATAAGTGAAATACACTATCATAATGTAGTTGCACATTATTTGGTGACAATGGAAACCTGAGTTTTAGGATTCAGTCTTCAATCAAATCTGTAAGAAACTGAGCAGTGAATGTTTTACAGATTAACACTCTTTATTGGCTGGTCCTTAAATCAACATTTATATTGTCTGCCAGAGAACATATTTGTCTACCCAGCTAATTATCAAGAAAATGTCCATTACCCAGAACCTATTTACTGCATCTTTAGTAAGGGACTGGTGAGACAAACCTGGATGCAGGGCAGTATCCTCCTCCTGACCAGCTTGCTATTTCATCCAAGCCTATGTGAATTTATAAGAAGGTTTACTTTTGGCAAAGATTTAGAAATGTGTCATGGCTGAATTTGATTATTGTGCTGTTAGTGATTAAACTCTGCTACAACCCCTTAATGGTTTCAGAAAGCATATTTAGTAACACTCACTACAAATCAAGACATTTTCATCTATGCTCTTTTATTTTCATTAAACAGGTCACTATTTCTGAAAATTGTTAAAGTATAGAAATTAAATTGAACAGAAAAACATCCCATCCGTTATTTGACTCAATTGTACTGCTGTGGCATCACTCAGTATATCACAAGCCACAGAAACCTTCTTTTAATAATTCTGTTTTATAAACTTTGATAGTAAAATATTAGGAATCATGTTTCGTTTGCTTCACAAGTGCTAGAATTCATGCTTTAAAATTAAACCTGGAATGAATTAAATGTCTATTATATAAGAGCAATAAGCACGTCAAGTTGTTAGATGATGTCATTTGCTCCCTTAAGGGTGTTCTCTAAAAGCTATAGCATTAATCAGGGATATACATGAGTTATATGAAATTTAGCAAGTAGAAGTGTTGGTAATCAGAATTATTATTGATGTAAATAACATATATTGGAAAATAAGGCCTTATATTGAAAATATTAGATTTGTGGATGATTGGAACTTAACTAAAAGGTCTAAAACGTTACTCATATTTGTATGTGAATTATATAAGTTGAAAAAAGTACTCATAAAATAGTGACATAATTATTTTTTGAAGGTTGGCTATAAATTTGGTAGTTTGGGAAAATTTTGTGCAAATACCTATGAAAAAGGCCTATAAAAGTATTAATATGTAAAAACCTCTTTAAGTACTTAAACACAGCTCTTGAACACTGAATCCCATCTGTGGAGACATGGATATTACATTGCAACTTTTGTTCAGTGCATCTCAACTTGGTGCAAGTAAAGCTCTCTGAAGTGGAATTGTATAGTGTTTGCACATTTTTTCCAGCTAAAATGAAATGTGCATCATCTTGCATAATTTACTTGTCTCTGGTGGTTGAATTTGCATATCTGAATGAGTGAGTATATATCTTAAGCTCCTGTTAGATGTAAAATAATCTCATGAGTAGAAGAGGCTCTTTTACCTCAGAAGTCTGAAGGGTCTATATTTCACAGCAACTCATGATCAAACAAGCTAATTCAGATGCTGGAAAGTGCTTTTGCATAGCTGTGTAGAAGAACCGTTGACTGCATACGACCAAAAGTGTATGGTGCTACAGAAGACCCCGTGGAAGCCCCTCACAGACTGAACGACAGCCCTGAATGCGAGTGACACAGGCAACTGCGCATAAGAATAAATACGCCCTTGAGCTGGCCAGGCTTTCTGCTCTGTGATTCAGTCACGGTTGCTGTATTTCTTCCCCCTAAACCTGTACTACATAATCAGCTTCGTGTATGGACACAGCTGAAGAAATATAATTCATTTTTGGGTAGGGGGAAAAAGGATATTGACTTCTGGTGTAATTACCAGGATGTAGT